>NC_135788.1:97078767-97288767 GCF_051106095.1 Pogona vitticeps | reverse complement strand
AAGAAATCAAAACTTCCTAAGCCAAGCAGCCTCAGATAAATTTTAATCCAGCTGTTGGATTTCACTTCACATCCTCCTACCCTTCCTCCTTTCCTTGGGATTGTTTTATTTAAAATAATACATTAGAAACTGAAATGCAGGGCTTGCTGCCTTTGAAATTTTTTTTCTATAGAAAGGTAGATAATAGAGATATGAATTTAATTCATATCAAAATAACTTTGTAGCCATGGATTTTGCCTGGATAGGGGGCAGACTCAGAGGCTGATCCGAAGTTCAGCTGAGTTAAGTGGGAATTTATCATAAATAATTGTGTATAGAGATTGTAGCGTGTTTAAAGGCTTTCACGTCTTTATATGCATTCACCTTTTTCTTTTCACCTTCTATTGTCGCCGCTAAAAAGCTGTCAGGGTCTCATTCTCCTGAATGTATTAGAACAAGGTCACACAAAGGTTTTATTGTTGTTTTGCACGGGAAACACAGACTGAAAACTGAACTTTGCAGCACACAACCTAGGAGGCGGGGAGACAGGATGGGTGAAAATGGTGAGTCTCGAAGCTTGTAACAACTCAGTATAACCAGCAGAGCCCGCTTCATACCCATTCACCGCAGTTTTCCAGTGGTCTTTTCCGAGTTGTACTGGCCAGGTCTCTGGAAAAGTTCCCCAGCCTCGCCCTTGCTAAACTGTGTCCTCCCCATCTTCCACCCGACGGATCCAAAAATCCGACCTTCCGCAATCCTGCACCTCCAATAGATAGATAAAGGCAGAGGGAGGAAAGAGGACGCTAGGGTGGAAGCGGGTAACTCGCCTTCTTGGAAGAACGGAAGGCACATCATTCTCAAGGTCTTGATTCCCGCAGCCTTTCTTCGTCCTGTTGTTCCGCATTTCCTACGTGTAAATTGGGAGTTTGCGATTCTGGGGTGGGGGGGGGAGAAAGTAGGAGAAAAAGAGAAAGATCTGAACGGCTTCTGAAGTCTCGGGAGGTGAAGATGGTAGTCCGTGGATTGGTTAGCACACCATTATAGCTACAAGGGTCAAAAAGGCGAGGGTCAAAAGTTTAGGTGGTGCAAGCCCCGGTCTTGTGTTTGAGGCTGATAGACTCGATGTCAGTGCTAAAGAGGAGAGGGAGGGGGCGGGAGGAGGGGGCATGGTGTGGCGTGGCGGGAGGAGGAAGGGGGAGGGAAGAAAGAGACCTTCCTTGTTCACTGGCCAGAGATGAGAGAGTGCGATCGTGAGGTAAGAGGAAGCGTAGGAACGACTCATAACATGAGAGCTTACAGACCTATGTTGGGGGTGTTACGGGAAAAAACCCTGAGACACCTTTGTCGGTGTATGTGGGGGTCGCTGTTCACCTCTCCCCCCCCCCATCTTCCTCTTTGTGGAGGGGATATGTGTAGAAAACCTAAAAGCCTTGAACTGGGTCCAGCTAACAGCTGTCCCGGGCAAGCCCCATTGAAATGAATGGGAGCGGAACCCAGCGATGGACTCATTTATTGCAACGCCCTTTGCACGTGAAAGCCTACTGCAATATTGTAACTTTCTAGTGAATTCAGACTCTGAAGCATACCGTGCTACCAATGTTTTTATATTTTCAGGAGGTTTTATAAAGACCTCAGTAAAACCCATTTTCCTGATGTAATAATCTATATATACTATACATTATTAAAAGGTAAAATGTAGGGTAAAAGATCTGGATTCAATGGTGCAAGGTATCATTTTTATTATTATTGCCTACTAAATTGTAGCTAGACAATGAATTTTCATCTGATATTATAATTCTAATAGCCATTGTAATCTTTTACACATTATAAGTGAAATTATCTGCCTAAATTACAAGTATTTGCCATATGGATATATGCCTTTTGGATAGATAGATAGATAGATAGATAGATAGATAGATAGATAGATAGATAGATAGATAGATAGATAGATAGATAGATAGATAGATAGATAGATAGATAGATAGATAGATAGATAGATAGATACATACATACATACATACATACATACATACATACATACATACATACATACATACATAGATACATAGATACATAGATACATAGATACATATACATAGATAGATACATAGATAGATAGACGGACGGACGGACGGACGGACATATAAGCCTTAGAAATCAAGTTACTTTAAAAACACATGTTCATCCTTTAAACTAAAGAAACTAGGGGGTGGGGAAGCATGTGAAAAAAACAATGGCCAAACAAAGGAAGTAGATACAGAGAAAACATAACATTGTCTAATAAGCTGTACTTCTTGAATTTATACTCCTCATATGGGATACATATATTTAAGGGATTTAGGTTACAATTATGTGTACTTCTGGCTGGGACTAAGTTATTTCTGAATAGATATATAAGATTGCCCTGCTAAAACACAATCCAGTGGGAATTTCTCATATAAAAACTCCACTGAAGTTAGAAAAAACTGCTAAGGTCTTGAGCATCACATATACACTTCAAAAGAGCTAGTGTCAGCTAGATTTTGTTTCTGAGCACAGATTGCAAGAGGAAAAGCCCAATAAGGACATTATCCAGTGTACCTTACCTAAAGGAACGATTCACTTAAAGACAGATATGCGTTTGTAGATTAATAAATTAATAATGCTTTGCCTTTTAAGGCAAAAATATGGTTATGATTTTGAACGAAACAGGTAAAAGTGAGACTTACACACAATGCTTTTCATTTGTCCTTTGACTTTTTAAGATCTCCCACGATGCAGATGTGGTGTGGCATTTTTGTTTTGTTTTTAAACATGTTTCCTATTTGTTCTGTGTTTCCCTTCATTTATTTATCAGATTGGAACAGGATATGTGGGAGGTCTCTCATTCATAGGGTTGCCATAAGTCGAAGGTGACTTGACTGCACATAACAACAACCCTAAAAACAAATTACCTCTGTCCGCAAGGAAAGATAAATATATATTCCCAAATTCGTTGAATAAAATGCATCTGTTTCCTTTTCCTCATTTTTAAAGTAATACTTTTTCGTTATTCACCTTCAAAGTGGTGGCTGTAGAGGTTTTACAAAAATATGTGTTTCAACGTGATCTAGACTATGTCTAGATGGGCGGCATATAAATGCAATAAATAAATAAATAAATAAATAAATAAATAAATAAAATAAACTCATTAATAGATTATTCAATCAGGTGGCAGAAGAATTAAATACTGGGTTGGTTGGTAAATTTAGTTTCAAGGTATTTGTTACAAGAAGGGTGGTGTGGGTTTTCTTAAGGTTTGTTGTTGTCAAGAGCAGGGAACCCTTTGAAATATATATCTGCTCAATTTATGAGGAGGGTTGCACCTTCCTCTTTAGAGTTATTGCTGCAGGATATTCTCCACTTAAATGGGGTATGAAGTAGGTGCAATTGAAGTTGTTGTTAAGATATTCTTTCATTTCAAATGAGGAGATTGATCTCAGCATTGTAAAGACATTCAGCTTTCGAAAATAAAATAAAAAGTGAAGAAATACTGAATAGTCATAGATTTTATTCAGTTTCCTTAGAATATGTCTGTTCTGCACTCACATTGAATCTTATCCAATTCAATACACTTGAACTCTGATCGGTTTATAAATTCTTCTCTTTTACACAAGGTGTAGCAAACCCAATGCAGAAGGCCTCTTACTATGCACAGATCCTAAACGCTTGGAAGGAAATCTGTTCTAAACAAGTATCTGTTTGCAAGCAAACCTGTTCAAAACTGGGATACAAAGTCCCATTAAACCTGTGAAGAAAGACCTCCATCTCTATTATAATTAGAATTAGGGATGATGGATCTTTGCAGTACTTACTTAGATGTCGGTTTAAGATGGAGTCTAAACCAATGAGAACAGAATAGTGATTTTAATAAGTTGCAGGTCACTTAGACTGTTCTAAATTCAAACTGCTGAGAGTAATTGGTTTTGAACGGGAATAACGCGTGGTTTGAATTCTGAAGGTAGTTCTTCCAACACCCAGAACCAAAAATACATTTTTAAAAGAGGTGTGTCCTATGAAACTGGTTAAAATGTTTCCAAATATGCCATCCTTTTCTCAGTGGCATAATGTCCCAAATTTGTTAAAATGCGCAAAAATACACTGACCAATGTGCAACGTATGTGTATCATGCAGAAAGTGATAAGCATTAAGGAACTGCTTTGCTTGGTATTTATAAAATATCACTATAAATAGGCTACCGTTTAGACATAACTTTAACAATCTATCTCTATGCTCATTTAATTGCTCCACTTATCTCTGAAGCACAGTCATCACCATTCCAAGGTTCGCACAATAATAAAAGACGGGGAGGGAGTGTAAATGAATAACAGTTTCATTCCGTGCAGAAGGTTGCAATCATCCAGGTATGATTTCATAAAAACAGGCAAGCAGACACTTAAGCTGTGGCTAATACAGACCCCCCCCCCCCCACACACACATCCTACCATTTAAGGTTCCATTTGATAGCATAGCCTAGTCCTAGAGGAAGAGGTTTAGGGAGGAGGAAAATTAAGGCTAAAGAGGAGAAGCCAGTGGGTCTGTTGGACAACGTCTAAACCCCAAGTATAAGGAACGGAAAGAAATTATTGTCTACAAGGCAATCAGTGTAATGAGCTATTCATAGCAATAACTTAACACCAATTGGCCTTTATAGCGACCTGCCGTCTATATTTATCTCGGACATGACATCATTATTGGTACCTGTAAGGTGGGTACAGTAGGCACAGAACAGTACCAGCCACAGGCCAAACCTTCAGACATTCAGGGTTTATGATTGCACCCTGGAAGCTGCACATTTTACGAGTTACGCTAACACCTTCAGAGCCTTCAAAAGTAACTTTTCCTCCTAACCCCTTTCCCCTGGATCTAGTTATATCTTTGGGAGAATATACTTTAAAAAAAAAACATATAGGTAAGATTTGTCTGAACCCTGCAATTTAGTCCTTGGTGTAAAAGGCGGGGAATTTAGAAATTGCAAGTATTTTTCTCACTTTTCCCCCTCCCATCTTATCTCCCTCCCTTTCATTTTTCCACCTCTTTATTTTTATATATCATGTACTTCGTTTATTCTAGGAAGAATCCCATTCTGAGGGTTTTTCTTCCGAGTTCTTTGCCAGTTACGTCTATATATAGTATATTTGTTCCATGCCATCAATGCCAACTTGTGGCGACCTTAGTAAATTTTTCAAGGTATGTGAGACACTTTAAGGGTTTGTTTTAGCAGTGTCACCCACCCTCGTGCGTTTCCATGGCCGAGTTAGGAACTGAACGCAGGTCTCCTGGATCCCAGTCCCGCATTCTATCCGTTGTTCTACATCCGCGCTCCCAACATGTGCTATGTTGGGTTGTCATTTCTGGGGGTGCGGGGGTAGGGAGGTTTTATTTAGGAAGCAAAAGGAGTGAGCCATCGTGGAAGAGATACGCGCATCTCTCTACACACGGTGTCGTATGCAGATTCATAAATCTGTCTCATAAATATATAGGTGCACAAACACCCGTTCGTAAGTCTTTGTACATTTCTCTTTTGCATAAGTAGGTTTAGGCAAGCTAGAAATTTACAAAGGGCGTGAAAAGTCGTTAGTCCTATAGAAGAAAGTCTGCATTAAAATTCCTTGCCGCGGCATCTTCCTCCCCCCTATCCCCCGTCCAAAGTAATGACCTGGGTAAAATTCAATATGACCGAGCGAACTATGCAAGCGTATTATAGAAAATGCAAGGGGGAGAGCCCCGGAGTGGGGTGAAACTCAGGTCAGCGCGTCTAACAAATATTAAAATGTTGGAGGCGCTCGGGACACGCCTAGCTGTTTAACAAAGACTGACAAAGTATGGAGATTAATACGAAAACTTGCGAGTATTCGAACCGAAAACGCTCAGTTAGGCCTATGACTTCCTGCAAGCTGGTAGTCAACTGTTCCGTAGGGTTTAAAGACCATCGATTAAAAAAGAAGAAGGAAAGAAAGAACAAAACCAGAAAGAAAGAAAAAGAGAGGCGGCTCCTATCCGAGGAAAATTAATCTTTGACATGGAAGAGAGGAAGATACGATGGAAAGGTTGCGTTTCCCGGTTGGTATTGCGGGTTGCTTTTTTGGGGTTGCGGCCGAACAGGTTAGGCAGGAGGAGGGCTTCATTTTGTACTCAGTTGTAAAAAAGACGATTATTTTAAACGGTGTGAACTGCGGGCCGGCGTAGGTTTCGGAGAAGGATGAGCAACGATTCTAGGTTTTGTAAGGGGGGGGACAGCAAACATGGCTGGGGGGGGGACTGAGTTTAAGTGGGGTGCAAATCCGGGCCTCTTTGCTCTGAGTTTGGAAAAGGATGGATGCAGTTGCAAAAGACACGGTCTCCTTGAGAGTAAGTTGAGGGGGTGTGTTCATTTCTAGATGGAGTTCAGTAGAATGGAAGGCTTCAACGTTGTGGAGCTTCATGACCACAAATAAGGTCCCGAAAGCAGAAGCTGGGTTAGAGAGGACAATTAGGTAGAATTTTTCCTCACTAAGATCTCACTAAAATGTGAGGAATGAGCTCGTTCGTGGACAGTAGTACTTAAAAGGGTGGGGGTGGGTGGGGAGGAGAACTTGATAATTCACATCTTCAAATGTTGAAGCACAGTAGCCAACATTTCTTAGCAAGTGCTTTGTCCTTGGTATGATGTGTGCGGGTGTGTGTAGGGGGGGACCTCTCTCGATTCCCTGAGTTCTCGAGAAATCTTGACAGGTGTGCTCTGGATGGCGAACTTTGCCCCCACCGTCCCTTTCTGTTTGGTGGCCTGACTTTGTTGTATTTTCCCAACAAGATTCTGAGGTCTCATCTGTTACAAAGCGGTTTTAGAGCTTGATTAACTGGTCCCTTTGAAATGCAGAGGACGCTGGGCTTAAATTTGTCTTTCCAAACTTCCGAAAAGTTGAGCTGCTGTAATTAGAGCAATTGAAAGTGACAAGGAAAGAAGAAGAACAGGATGTTTGCCCGGCAAAAGGGAAAGGGAGGAGGAGGAGGTTTACGTGCAGGTAGAGTGGAAGATGTGGTTTATCTTTAGACTTGGGGGCCGTGAATGCGGGATTATGAGAGGTGACTTGTTGAGAACGAAGATAATTGAGGATTTCTGATAGACGCTAGGGGTGCTGGTGATACCGAGATGCGATTCCTTCTTTGTCTGATCGGAGGATTTTTTTTTTAAAAAAAAGTGATGATGACTCTTAAAGAGAGAGTGGGGTGGGGTTAATAGGCCCAGGTGTTAGTTTTCCCCCAAACCTACACCTGGACACAGAAATGGGTGGACTACAGATGAAATATTAACAATTAAATATCGGTCCAGGTCAGAAAAATGAGAGCAGATGTCTCAAAGGTCTAAGAGACATAGGTGTTCTTGAAGGAAGGAGCTGGTGCATAATGTGACTCATAGTCCTGAACACACTTACTTGGAAGTAAGTCCCTTTGGGATAAGTTTGTATGGTTTGGGACAGACTTCTTCTTGCTCTTAGTAGGAAATCTCAAGCTATGATTCCAAATTCCTTTTCCCATCACTCTAGAAATGTATGATGCATAATGTTTGCGGCAAATATAACTTGAAGGTGTGTGTCAGCTACTTTGCTAAGAACATGTGGTGTGGTTAACATTGAGTTGAACTGAATTCTTCTTCTGATCAAATGTTTGGGGCACGACTTCAGCCACAGATCCTCAACTTACTTATATGAGAGGAATTGAAACCATCAGTTTTTAAATCCAGGCAAATGCATACAAATTTAAATTGCTGGTTCAATAGGGAAAGTTAATGCACTTAGTTTGGAAGGTATTAAAGTGGATGAATGCACAAGATAAAAGATTTATCTTGGATTTAAGTGACAATCCCAGTGTTAATGTGGCAATATAGTCAGGTCAGGTCAATATTAACACAGGGCATCCAGTAATAAAGCTTTCATGTTATAGGTTGGGTTGTAAAGGAGGAGGACCAAAACTTTAAATGAATCTTGGGGTTTTCATTTGTTTGCTCAGAAGATGGTTAAAGAACAAAAATAATGCTAGTGAAGGCTTTTCTGACTTAACTGCCTTCCCCAAAGTGTATGTTCTCTTCGTTTTGATATCTATGCAGGTATGTTTCTACTAAACAGTTTCCTTTCCTTTTCATCCCAATTTAGGCTGCAATCCTATACCTGTTTACCTGGGAATACACCACACTGAATCCAGTGGGTTTGACTTCTGAGTAGAGGAGCCTTGGATTGCTTTGCAGTTTTTAAAAGATATGAACCCTTGTACCTTTGTTTACAGAAAATGTTCAGTATATACAAAACAAACAAGCCTCACAAATAGAAAGTTAATATAAGGCCATAACCTAATGCAGTTTCATTCTGGAAGAGACATGCTACAGGTACCCCAGTCCAAGCTGCTGAGAGAATTAGAAAAATCAATACTACACAGACTTCTGTGTCATTAAAAGGTTTCTTTATGCCTAAATTTGTAGTGCCATCATACACCAGGTCTTTTCTGAACTAAGTCCCATAGAGTTTGTGGGAATTATTTTCAGGTAAATAAATACAGGGCTGCAGCCTGATACAATGTTGGCATCTCTCTCTCTCTCTCTCTCTCTCTCTCTCTCTCTCTCTCTCTGGGTTTGGTAAAATAATCCTACGAATTCTAGTGAATCTTTTTTCTGGAGATCAGCACACCTCACTGTCTGGGTGAAAAGGGGCTATTCTGTCCTAACCACAAAAGGCTCATTACTTACACAATGTGCATATTTTATTGTTTTATATGTCTCCTTTTGGGTGGAAATAAAATTCCTTTGATCTTTTCCCATTTCCTCCTCTCTGGGCTGTAAAGTAATTTCTCTTTGAAAAAAAAGCCACGCCTTGTCTTCCTATCTACCTTGGTATTTGTTCTCATATCTTCCCCTTCTTTTCTTTACCATAGATAAGCACATAATGCAAAGCATGAAAACCTGTTTGGATATGTGCAAGTTATTTCTTATTGCAACGAAATCAGACAAAAAGAGAAAATTTTGTTGTAATTAAATGATAAATCTTGCTGAACCAAATTGGGAGTGAATATATTTCTGTCTCATACCCTTTTTGGTCCAACAATCTATCTTAACTACCTAATTACCCACTTCCCTTCATTTCCCTTCCTATTAAGTTTTTTGGATTGTATTCCTGTGTCCGTATCTCTTTCCTGAGAAGGAGAGGGAACCATGGATTTGACCAGGTATCTAGACTGTTCTTCGCACAATTTTGGAAGCTGTGTCGGAAGCAACTCTTTCAAGACATACTTTCTTCGGAAAAATCGAATTTATTGTACCCGACTAATACTTTTGACCCGACATCCCCAACCACCACTTTTTATGTTCTCAAGCAGAATACTGTACTTTCAAAGGAGAATATCTCTCTGTCTTCTGTATGTACCCTGTAGATCCGAATTTGTGTAAAAGAAACTGTGCCACAAATTCGCATCTAGGGGAATATGTAGTTGACACAAACGCTACGGAGTGCAGACTTAATTGAAGAAAGAAGGAAGGGGAAAGGGGGATGAAAAAGAGAAATGTAATCGGTAAAAGAAACATCTTATGAAGAATATTTCGTTTTGCTATGCATTTTTGCTGTTGCCTGTGGTGACGGTGGCTGTGCCTGCATGTGTTTTAATGCCGTATATCATCGTTTTTTGAAAAAACACCATTGGTCCCCGTGTTTTTCTCCAGGTGAACATCCAGCCATGATATTAAATATTCTTAGCTGTTTTATATTGTACAGAAAATTCATTGGGGGGTGGGATGCTTTGGTATCAATGTCATTATTCAAGAATTAAACCTTTTTTGTAAACCGTGCTGGGAAGAAACAGTTTAGTAGTAAAGATTTAGTAGTAAAGTTATTTACTATCAACGGATGAGTGGGCATTCCTCGGAACATGGGGAGGGGAAGGTTCCTGCCCCAAGGGTTAGCAAAACGGTATACGACAGATACCTCCATAAATATAGGCAGAGGTGTGTGTTTCCGTTTTCATAATCTAAAAAAACCTTAGCCAACTGCTGCCTTTTATTTATAGGGTAGATCTAACCCTAACAATCCAAGCCCCTCCAACTCACTATTCCAAAATATGTTCTACCCCTGGCTAGGGTGGCGTTAGGGCGGGGAGGGGGGGTGGTCTAAGCCAGAACCTGACTGTCATTTGAAGGGATGGGTAACCCGAATTAGTTAATGACGTTCCTATCGATCTCCAACGAGCTCTATCTGTCTTTGCCGCTGGCTCGACTCTGTCACCAAAATTTAAGCACAAACCAGAAATCGAATGCATCATATATCTAGAAGTGTTTTCCCCACTCTCAATTTCTTATTTGTTCAGACTGAATGTATTCTTATTTTACTTTTTTTTTTAAACTTTAAGATAAACCCTGGAAAAAGAAGTTGTGTGTGTTTTAGCAGTGACAAAAATATCAACAACTGACGTTCTGCTTGAGGGCACTTGGATTTTCTGACTTCTTTATCATGAAGAAGTAATGGGATACAAGATTTCTATTATTTATGAAATTATGGCAATCCTGATATATTTCAAAGAAAGACGTGGAAGGAAGAGAAGGGCCTTAATTGTCCATTCCTGGAATGCGGAATTCCGCCTAGGTAGTGAACGTATTTATGTGTAAAAAAAATCCAATTTACTTCCATGCATCTTGCATCCACTTTGAAGGTGCGCTGCTGCTAGAAATGCTAAAAGAGCCCCCCCCCCACCTCCACGCTCCAGCTTTCTCCTTCTTGATTATTTCCTTATCCGGGAATCCCAGACAACCTCTCCATTGGCTCCTGGGGTCACATGGACATCTAACTTTGTTCAGTTGACGGCAAAAGTAGGAGGGCTCTCCGAAACAGGAAAACGAGTGAGAAGGGGAGGGGAAGGAAGGGAGAAGGGGGAGGGGGCGAAAGAAATAGGAATAAATTTTAGTATATTTTTGGGGTGTGCGTGTGGTGTGAGTGAGCGAGAGTGTGCGTGCCGGCGCGCGCGCGCCCTTTTGCAATTGCAAAATTAATGGCCATGAGTTCTTTCTTGATCAAATCCAACTATGTGGACCCCAAATTCCCACCATGCGAAGAATATTCCCAGCACGATTACCTTCCCAGTCATTCTCCGGAATATTTCAGCGGCCAGAGGCGAGAGGAGAATTCTTTCCAACACGAGGCGTTGTACCCAGCGCGGTCCGCCTGTAATCAACCATCCTATCCTCCATGCCAGGGCTCTGGGCACCAACCATCGGTCCTATCTCCTAGGAGCCGGCATGCCCACGCTCCAGCTGGACTTCAAAACCATCTGTCCGAACCAAACCACACTTGTGAATCCATCACGCCAAGCCCACCGCCTTCCTGTAGCCAAAACTCTCTCAACCAAAGCCCGTCCTCTTGCAAAGAACCGGTAGTTTATCCTTGGATGAAGAAGGTTCACGTTAGCACGGGTAAGTGAACCTTAAAGTGCTGTTCGCTTTATACTAACCTGCACCTCAAAGTCTTGTTGGGAGAAAAAAAAGCTTATTGCCCCCGTTGTAAAAGAACCATTCCCTTTGGAGATTTATGGTCTCCCTGTTTGCAGAGCGCTATAATTACATCCTCCATAAATTTTTATTGCTCTTCTTGGCCAACTGCCTTTGAAGTCCCTGTTAACATCATCCTCCAGTTTCTTTCTTTCTTTCTTTCTTTCTTTCTTTCTTTCTTTCTTTCTTTCTTTCTTTCTTTCTTTCTTTCTTTCTTTCTTTCTTTCTTTCTTTCTTTCTTTCTTTCTTTCTTTCTTTCTTGTTCTGTTTCCTTCTTTCCCTTCTTTCATTGGAGGATGTTCACCAGGAAAAGTTTTTAGGAAGCATGAGATATTTTCTTTTTAATTTTGCTTGAATACCCATTGAATTTGTTATCTGAAGCATTGAAGCAGTGATCTGAAGCAAGATTTTCAGCTTTCTTAAAGCGTTTTTAATATGACCCTTCAGCCCACTTTTTATTTAGAATCATTATAGTTTTCAGAGGCAATGCCTTCCAAGAAAGGGACGTTGAGTTAGGATGCAAGAGGAATGTCTTACTTGTGGGGCAAAACTTTATAGAACTTTCAGGCACGTAGTCAACTACATGTAGGCAAACCGTAGCTTGCTAGTTTGATCCACAAGATTGTTAAGCAGAGGTCTTTAACCTTGGTGGTTTAGTACTAGCCAAGTGAATGTCTTTGCACTAGTTTCTTCAGTTAGGTATATTGTAGCTCAACTTTGAAGTTTGTTTAACATTCAATGTTGTAGAATATTACTGAGGATTTGACAGATATATATCCATAGGTCCATTTCTCTTCACTTCTTCCTATGTTTACTTACAAACTAGTGCTAGCTGAGTGTTTTAAATACCGGGAAGCATAGCTGTTTTGTGATACTAGCAGTGGTTTTCATAGTGCACTGTGGCTCTCTTCCTTTCTGAACTAGCATTTTGATCCTAGGCACTGTTAACTACTGAAGCAACCACAAATATTCTGGATAGATTTCTAAGCATAGTTTTTAAAACTCTTTGGGATCTTTAGTGACCTTTAGGCCAGGAATAAAGTTCTAGCTTTTAAGGGTGTGTGTGTGTTAATTTTTAGGACTGTGCAAGGCCAGAGAGAGAGAGCTGCATGTAAGCAAGAAGCAAAGAGGAAGATTAGACTATATAGCATACATGGATAAATCCTCACAAATATGTCCAGACTGAAAAAGAGAAAAGGTCAGATATGCAAATTAAAGAGAAGCCAAGTTGGGGGGGGGGGTTGTCTCCTAAAGTTCTTAAGACATCATGATGTGTCTCCAAGAATGTATGCAGAGGGGCAGCCCAATCCTATGCATGTTTACTCGGAGGTACTCCTCACTAAATGCAAGGGGATTTATTTTCTAATAAGTTGCAGGTATTGGAGATTTAGATTGCAACTCTCTTCTCCTTTACATAGGATAAGGTGCCATGAATCTCAGCGGAGTTTACTTCTGCGTAGGTTATAAAGACCCAGGCTGTTAGACGGGTTGTGGGATGGGTGGTATGAGATTTAGTGGCTTGGCTTTGTTGTTACGCGGTACCCCCCCCTTTCCCCCAGATTTCTTCCAGTGAAGATAGTTGCTTTGTTTTGTTTTTCACGGAGCTGAAGAAAGAGTAACATTCCCAAATCTCCCTCCCTTCCCCCCACTACCACCATCCGATGTCCCACTCTCCTCCTGCCTCTTCTTTTATGTTTTCTTCATTCAGTCAACCCCAACTACACCGGAGGGGAGCCGAAACGTTCCAGAACAGCCTATACAAGGCAGCAGGTCCTGGAGTTGGAGAAGGAATTCCACTACAATCGTTACCTCACCCGAAGGCGCAGGGTGGAAATTGCCCACTCCCTTTGCCTGTCCGAACGCCAGATCAAGATATGGTTTCAAAACCGGAGGATGAAATGGAAAAAAGACCACAAGTTACCCAATACCAAGATCCGGTCTAATTCTGCGGTCAACCTGCCGGTTCCAGGAGGGGGAGCTTCGGGAGGAGGCCCCCAGGACCGAAGCAACGGACCGACCCCTGCCCCCACTACCAATCTATAACCATCTTTTGACCGTCCTCTGTGTATATGTGTGTCTGTGTGTGGATGTGTGTGTCTGGATGTATGTGTATGCCTGCCGCCTCCGGTGATAAGAACTGGTGTATGAAAGGGGAGAAGATCGTGTTGTGGTTTCAGTGTTCCCTGAGGAAGAACCATGGAGGCGCTGGGGGAAGGGGGGAGAGGGTAGGTGGGAACGCTATTTATACCAAGGGAAAGGAGACAAAGGAGAAGGTGGGGAGGGGGCTATTCCTTTGGCCGGAAAGCGGGGAGGTGTTTGTGGTGCAGCTTTGCTCTTCTGTAGGAGGGTCAGTGGGGGTTGGATTTGGTGAAGATGGATCCCTTTTTCATCTTTAATCAAGCCAAACTCGGGCCCATTTGTCATGTTTACTCTCGCGTACAAACGAAGGACCTTATGCCAGCCATTAGCACGACAGCCAGAGTCATCTTTAATAAATGAGGCCCGGTTTCACCTAAGGAGAACTGGACTCTTTCTCTCTCTCTTTCTCTCTCTCTCAATCCCCTTCTTTCTCAACCTCTAGTACTTCCACCCTCATCAACCACAAAACCAGTTTAAAATCAGACTCCCCGTCCCTCACTACAGAAACGTGTGGGCGTCTGTTTAACACAGCCATAGGTGGCAGAGCGATTGAAAAGGGGAAATCGAATTCTTCAAACCCTCTTAGGACATCGTTGGATGGCTAATATTTCAAAGAAGGAGGTGTGCCAGTTGAGGGGGGAGAAAATCTGGGGGGGGGGGGACAACCAAAAAAATAAAAAAGAAGTGCAACCAAAGCAATGTAAAACAAAAGTAGACCTTCAAGCTAATTGCCTAACCTATAAGACCTGGAAAGCAAAGAACACTGTGCATTTCAGTCTATAAAGTTGATCATAACATAAGGCCATATGGGTTCCAGCGGCTATTAAAAGAGGAGGGGGCCTTTTGTAAATAAGGATGCTCCTCCACTGTCCTCACTCCCATTTTTGAACTGGACATGTGCATAAAGATGGATCTTCAGGGAATTCCCTTGGGAAGTAGGGGATGAAGGAAGAAATATGTGTTTTCTATACTCCTTCCTTCTTCCCTCCCTCCCTCCCCCTTTCCCTCCATCCCCCTTTCCCTCCATCCACTCAATCTCCTATATATGACATTCCAAAATGGTGTGGTTCCAGAGAACTTTGGGGAGGGGGAGAAAATGCCCCCTCCTATAGTTCTGTATAATTACCTCTTGTTGTTTCATGTGCTATCAGTAAAAACATGTACATAGTAATGGAAAACCGTAATGGAAAAAAAACCAAAATAAAAAAATTATTGTGACTATGGCTGTCTGTGTTCTTCAGAATACTGTATCAGTTAGCAGCAGCAGCAGCAGCTCCACTGTTCCTTTGTTCTGATAGTTTGCAGACATATTAGACCAGATTTTTATTGTTGTCAATTTTCAGTCTTACAGTCTCCTAATGGAAACAAAAGATGTTTGACCATAGGGTATATCCTCCTTAACTACAGCTAAACCTTATAAGGGATGATTTATTTCCTTTAAGCATGCACTAATGCATGGTTACATTTTGCTTTCCAAACTGGTTCAAAAGCTGAAATAGTAGTCCGATCAGTAAAATTTTACCTGATATCAAGAGTATAAACAGTATGTTCTCCAAGATATGTTTTCTCTCTCTTCTTTTCTCCCTCCTCCCATTACAAGAAAAGATTCCTTCTTCAAGGTATTTAATGCATTTAATCACCATAATTTTTGCACAGATGTTTCTTGGTGTTTGCAGGTTTTCTGTGTATTTTTATATTACAAAGGAGCCAGCCACTGCAATACCTCAAACTCTGACAAGCAAATAGATAATCAAGAAGACAAATGACTTCTTTTGTGCTCCATAGCTCTTGTATTAATTTTCATTTTCTTTCTCATACAAAATATCGAAAATACTGTTTAGCACGAAATAGCATTCCAGTTCTAAGTTACAATGGGGCTGCGTGAAATCTGAAATCATACAAAGAAAATCGTAATTTTCTCTTTTAAGAAATGTCCTGGTTCTCCCTAACATAGCCCTTGCTTGGATGCTGGCTTAGGACAGAATGTAGCTGGATAGCCTCCTGCACAATGTTCATAATAATAGATGTCAATTCATTTCAATGGGGCTGGTGTATAACAAATTCCCTGTGGGTTCGGCACTCAGAAATGGCCCAGAGAAGGTTATTTTCATATGAGGGTTAAATATTCTAATAACCTTCCCTTAAGTCAGGACCTATCCATTATTCAAATAGTACTTGTTTTACTGCTTTATTGTACTATCAAAATGTGATGGCAAAAATACCCTGTTTCCCTGAAAATAAGACCTAACCTGAAAATAATCCCTACTATGATTTTTCGGGCTGCTTTTAATATAAGCCCTACCCCAAAAATAAGCCCTAGTTAAGTGAAAGCCCACCATCGTGCAGCAACCAGAAGAAGATGACATGACTGTATTTGAATAAATGTAGATTGTACATGAAAAAAAAATAAAGCATCCCCTGAAAATAAGCCCTAATGTGTTTCTTGGAGCAAAAATTAATATAAGACCCTGTCTTATTTTCGGGAAAACACGGTATATAGGGCTAAATCTCATTTAATTTCTACCAAAGCAGACCAAACCTGTTGTATGAATGGGACTTGTTCAGCCAACATCTAAGTCCCATTGATTCAATGGGCTGATTCTAGTTGGCTCTAACAACTGAATTTAGCCTGCATAGTCCAATTCAGCAATTTCTCTTTAAACTCGCTGATTTTAACCCAGAGTTAGGCATGCTGAGCATTCACCCTGACCTACTGAAATCTATGGGACTTGAGTTAGTCAGGCCCAAACTCCATATCTCTTATTTTACTGGTCTATTTTAAGCAAAGGAGGTCTGGTCTAGCTCTAATCCAGTGTGTGTATGGTTTCTTTGTCCACATTAGGTAGAAAAATGGATAGACAGGTCAACATAATCTTCCTATAGAAATTGTACTATTACTAACAACATCAACAACAAAAACAACAACAACACTCTTGTTGCTTCTGACCTATCGCTCCTATGACCTCCATGCTGCTTTTCACAATCCCAGAACTCTGCAGCAACTTCTCAAAGCCAGGAGACCAAGTAGAACAAGCACCTTCTAGGTTGCAAACAATACAGATGATGATCCAAGCCCCCTTTGAATCAATGTCATTTATATTGCAGTTGTATAGAATAAATTAAAGGATGCCACAATGCTGTGATTCTAAGTACACTTTCATGGAAGTAACAGGGAAATGGATCTTTACACTAAGTGCAGTCCTCATGAGGTGACGTGGGACAGCAGTGGCATTGAACACAGAGGCACATCACTTAAGAGAGTTGTGATATTATTTTGTATTACCCTTGTCTGATTTCTCCTCCTCAGTGAGTCAATGCTGGAGGAAGTATGTGAATCAAACTTTTGCTTTGGTGTGTTATTGTCCTTATATGCAAAAGAGGGCTTGAGGAAAGTACATGAATCCATCGAGGACTCTGTTGTTTTGTTTATATCACCTATTAATGGCAAATCTGAATGGGTGGCTTCTTTCTTTCTTTCTTTCTTTCTTTCTTTCTTTCTTTCTTTCTTTCTTTCTTTCTTTCTTTCTTTTTCCTTATGAAAAGGAGTTTGAATTTTGCAAAAAAAAAGAAAAGAAAAGAAAAAGAAAAAGGTCAGTATCCCTATCACATTAGCTAAATTCCCATTGCAGCTGGTATTTCTGTCTTTCCAGGGATACACCAAGGCATTCCCTCTCCTACACATCCAGACAAAACTTTAAAAGCATATACTGGTAAGAATGTAGCTTCTATAGAACCAAATCAAAGCAGGAGAGTGTGAATAGAATTTAGGGTGGAGACTTCAATAGACCTTAAAAGTTCACAAGCATTGAAAAGCAGTCAGAAGCTGAGAAAAATGTGAGAATTATACTGAAAAAATCATTAATCACTTCTTTTCTCCAAATACTTACCCTTTTCCTATTGTTATTCCAACAGCAAACCTCCACAGACCTTCTGCAAAGAAAAAAGAAAACCCGGGAGCCTCAAATTTTTTAAAATATCTTCAAGGGGAACATACACACACACAAAACACACACATGTATGTGTGCATGTGCATAGGTATACACAACGACACACAAAGTGGAATATTTGTCCTTTTCCTTTTTTGTGAAATGGAAGACTCTGCTCCTGACATGAATACCATCTTTAAGCATCTGGACAGTAATCATGGGCAGCTAAGAAGGTAAAACCTTTTTTCAAAGACTTGGCTTGTTAGTTTGAAATTGTATATTGCTTCACTTTTTAAATCAACCAGGTGGGGGCAACATCTGTGAAGCCCAGCATGTTTAGTTACTTGAAATAAATCCCACTGAGTTAAATGGTCTTACTCTCAAGTAAGTGTCTGTAGACTTGTACTCTTAGATGAGTTTCCAGCGATGCGGCATTTTTAGTTGGGGCTGGGGGGAAAAAGAAAGAAAGGAAAGCGCGAGGGAGACATTTTGCTAATATAAGAAAGCCTTTAAAAAGGAATTTAGATTACGTTTTTATTTTTTGATGTGGCTTGTATAGTGGAACTTTGCAGCCTAGATTTATTAAGATAATATTGGTGTTGGTGGCACTAAGGTGAAAAGGAGCTAAAGGCCATTTATTCTGCAAATACTTTTTCTTTTCTTTTTCTAATTTCCTTTCCTCCCCCCCACCCCACCCCGCATGGATTCCCCATAGTTGGAACATTCAGCGCATTGCTGTTCCAGAGCTCTTTATCCCATTGAATAATATAAAGCTAGTATGATGTATCTCATAATAGTAATTAGAAAAGAGAAAGTGTGGCTAGTGAATTTCTGGTAAAACTTGTATAGTGTTGGTGTGTGGGTTTTTTTTTTTTTTGAACGTTTTTCAACAGAAGTATGAGTGACAGGTTCTATCTACCTGATTTTAGAATGGGAAATGGTTATATTAAACGAAATTGAGTGAAAAAATCTGTCCGGCTTCAGAGTGAGCACGGAGTTCATCCAAGGGACACGTTTTCTAAACGATTAGCTTGGCATTACAGCTACAGAATGACCCCACAAAACCCCTTGACCTTTCTAAGACTGGACATTGTGCTTTGTACTATTGCTCACCCAGAAGCAGGGGTGGGCTAAAGCCAACTCCCGAGACAAACATGAACGAAAATACCAGGGCAAAACATGAGCGCCAACCACTCTTGTATGGCAAAAGACGACCGCTGTGTTGCCCCTCCTCCCCATCTAGGAGCGCCCGTTTGAGCCACTTGGTTTGTTTCCTTTCCATTCTTGATTATAGTATTGGAAGTTGCTTTTAGGATGGCTTCTGTCGCTGTTAATTTCCTTTGTTTATTTAAGGGCTCAGTCCCTCAGGAAGTTCTCCCGTGAAGCCTCAATGGAAACGGTTGGAAAGTCTGATGGATACTTGTGTTGATGCAAATGTGCAATTATCATATTTTGGTCTACTCAGATTTTATTTTGATGGTTACAATTCCTTTGCCCCAAAGCACGCTGGGTATTATTATTTTCAATCAGCAACAGCAGCAATAGAAGTTGTAGTGGTAGCGGCAGCAGTGGTAGTGCTAGTGGTAAGCTCACCACGCCTTATTTGCTCCTTGTCTTCCTTTTTCCTGAGAGAACAATGGGGCTCTTGGATGTGTGTGTGTGTGGTATGCTTGTGTACGGGGTGGGTGGATAAGTGTGCATGCATGAGTGTGTGTGGTGTTAAGGTTCCCTTTGGAAAGAATGGTTTTGAACTTGGTTGATTTGGACAACGCCTCGTTTTTCTGGAAGATGAAATGGGGAGGGGGGGGGGACAGACTGGCATTTATCCGTTTCTTAGTTTCTTTCTTATCTTTCTTCCGCAAATTCTCTTCATTCTCTATTCAGCACCCCCAAATATATTTCCACAGCTAGCCACCCTCCCCGTGATATTATATGTTTAAAGGCTCTGTGGGTAGGCAAAGGGTCTGTGGAAAAGACGCTGCTGGGTATCTTGTAGTTTGTGTTTGGACTGCTCTCCTCAGCAGGAAAGAAGGAAACCTTAATTTGGGTAAAATGGCTGTCGTGCCCATCTCCTGTTGTTCTTGCCTTATAGCTTGTGGAGCCTTCAAATTCATTAAGCTTCTTCATCAAAGAAATGCATTCTTCATGTCATACAGTAATTTAGGCCTCAACCTGGTTGCTAGGCCCACTGGAGCAATGGGATTCATCAAAATGTCCCTTTGCAATTGTTTGAATGGGTCTACTCTAGCTAGGCCTTGCAGTTGGATCCAGACTTTAAGGGTGAGCCTGGTTTTACCAAAAAAAAAAGGGGGGGTGGAATTAAGTCTGTATGGAGTCACCTAGGAGTTAAGTTCTGCTGAAAAACAATGGGTTTCATTTTTAACTAGACATGGGTTGCACCACCCATGCTGAAAAACAGCTTTCTTCCCATTTGCATTCAGATGGAGTGAAACTACAGCCCTTAATGCCAGTGGGTGAGTTGATATGGCCCACAGAAAGGACCAAGGACTGCATTTTTAGAACAGAAAACATTTCATCAGCATCTCCAAACCAGTTAAGCCAGTGCCCTATAAAAAAGAAAGGCAGCAATGCTAAAAGGGATTCTAATTTGTACAGTTCAACATAAATGATTTGTGGATCAGTTGGTTTGAGTTGGCCAAATAGACAGATAGATAAGGTCACCTTTTGTACTGTTTGCTCTGGATTTGCCACTGGATATAAGCACCAAAGGACAGGACGCCCTTCACTGATCACTACCGCTGATGTGCCTAGGTCTTCATTGTAAGGAAGCTCAGGTTCCAAATAAGAGAGCAATTGCAGTAAAGCAAGACAGAAAGATTTGCCTTCCTCCCTTTTCTCCTTCACTTTCTTTTAAACGGAAGGCAAATGGAACAACAGTGGATGCTTGACAATTGAATGCATAGGAAGAGGCACCCAGATGAGCAAGTAGAGGTAGAATATTGCATATGCATTTAGCATCTCCCACCCACTCCTTCTTTCTGTGGCTCACCTTCTTTGTCAGGCACAAAATGTATATATTGTGACTGTAGGGGATCCAGGAAGTTTTTATACAACTCAAAACACAACACTGTTGCAGAGTAAGCACAGGTGCTTCTATATATTCATTTTTATGCAAAGAAATGTGTGCAGCACAGCATGTGTGAAAAGGCTGTGGGCTTTTGCATCATTTAGAAGTGCCTGCACCTGCTCTGTGCTCTACAACTGTGTTGTATTTTGCCTTGCATGAGAACTTCCTAAGTCCCCTTCAGTCACAAGTATTTCTAGTCCGCCTGGCTAAAAGTGCGACTATTCTCTGGGGAGGAGGACAAAAGTAGTCTGTCCATGCTCTGAGGCACTATTCCTAGTCTCACTTCTCACTCTATCAGCCTTTCGCATCTGCTCTTCTCCAGCTGTGCTGAAGGACTAATCCCATCACTCATGCTGTTCGGGGATGGCAAGTGTTGTTGTGCAACATATATATAGAGCTTGGAGAAAGCTGTAGTATTTCTATGTATTGTGACTACTATTTGCTAGAGTACAGTATGTTTAATAATTTTTGCCCATCTCGTTCTCTCTCCAATTAGAGACATTTGCTCCGAACTTAACTGCGCAGACCGAACAACCACAAACACAGCCAAACACCCCCATGCTCCTGCGCGCAAACTACTCGGATCTATGTCACAGTCCCACTGGCTTTTTTCCCTTTCTTCCTCCTCCTTCCCCCCCCCCCCTGTAAACGTCCCTTTCAGCGACAGGAGAAAGAGGCGGGGAGATTTGGCTGGCCGAGGAGCGCAGTTTGGGAGCGTTCTCAGTTTGATCGGTAGCCCCCCTGACAGATTTATGATCCCCAATAAAACCGGCGTGTTTAAATTCGTAAATCAATCTGCCTTTCCCACTATATAAACGTTCATTTTATCTTGAGAGAGAAAAACCCCTCTCGGTTTCTCGCACCTACCAGGGTGAAGCGAGGCGCTTCCTTTCCTTTGAACTATAGAAGACAGAAACATCTTTTTAAATCAAAGTTGCTCTTTCTTAAAAAGTGAGAGGAGAGGGAGGGGGGCGCAGAGGGATTTTTGTTTCCTTTGCAACTCACTGGATTATAGGCATGTTTTCTTTCTTCTTCTTCTTCTTCCTTTCATTTCTTTCTTCCTAAAGAAAGGCGTCTTTTAATCTTTCATTTTCAACATGTCTCTCCCCCCCCACAGAATTCTTTTTAAGCAAAATGTATCGGAGCAATCTGTAGGCTTGGACGACTTATTTTTGAGTGGTTTTGTTTCTTTTCCATTTTCCTCCCATCTCTGTGTGGGTCTGTGTTTAAATCAGGGTGTTCCACTCGTTCTCCCACCCACCCCTGCACAGAAAAATCTTTTTCGGGGACAGCGCCTCCTGAGTTCGAAGAATACTTGAAGCGAGTCCTCCTATTGTCCTTTGTTACCTCTTACTTGGTTTCCAGTCGTTACAAACACCTTCTGGGGAAGGAAATCCTATTGACTGCAATGGGATTTCCTTCAAGGTAGCAAAGCATTCAAGATGCGATACAACTGGAAAAGCGATCTGTGGGATTTGTGCTTGGGAACTGCCTTCAAGGGAGCTTTCTTGGCGATACATTCATAAGAAAGCCTTACATATTTACTCAGTTGGCAAAACTGCTTTGGTTGATTTTCCTGGAAGTTACCTTTAAGTCAGGGAAAGTAAGCTTGCAGGCATTTAACTGGTGAGAAGGGTTTTTGTTGTTGTCCTTGTCATGCTTTCACTTCAGAATGCCGAGATTCGGATCTGAGGAATGAACGGTTTACCTTTCCTGGCAGTTCTAGGTTAGGGATATGATATTTTAAAACAAGAATCATAATCCAGGGAAGAAAAAATGGTATCTTCTTTATATACATATATAAAATATAAAACAACGGTTAGGTTAAGAGCCACATTAGGGTAGTTCTGTATTTTCAGAGGCTGAACCACCCATTCCTCCCCAGCCATTTTCTAGAGGTTCCCTTTTGTTACTGCTTCGTAATACCTGTTTAAAATCTTTCCTCTGGCAAAATAATTATTGTGGGCTTTACATTTCTCAAAAGACAGGTAGAAACAGGAGACAGAAACAAAAAGAACCCAGTTGTCAAAGTAGTAGCCAGATGTGCTTTACACACACACACACACACACACACACACACACACACACACACACACACACACACACACACACACACACACACACACACTTTCTGAGAAAGACAAGCCTTCCGTTCGGAGCTCAGCCTCATCTATCCACCCCAGCACGCCATTGTTTGATTTGATTTTACAACCTATTTAAGTCGCTGCCTCAGAGGCCCTTATCAGTTCCATTGTTTGGAGAAGCAACGCCACAGCTCTGTTATCACCTGAAAAATAAGGATGCAAGTGTACTTTCCCTTCCCCCACCCCTGCAATAGCCATAACCACACATAAAACACAACTAACCTGCCCTTCCATTTATTCCCCATTTGTGCGTATGACAGGAACATTTTGGTCTATTTGCGCAAGCATATATATGATGTTTTCGGCAGAGGGATCAGTCGTTATACAGCGTCCTCCAGGTAAAAAGAGTTTCTCTGTTGAGCATTAGAATAATAGTTTCCAGATTTTCCTTAGGACGCCAGCGATTGAACTCACTATTCCTTCAGATTCTGCGGCTCTTAACCTAACCGCTGTTCTTGCTTTCCTTGACCTACTGCCGAACATACCTGTCGTACTTCCTATTAGTTTCACAGATGAGTAGAAGAAAGCCAAGAGACTGGGGATTGTAACGAACTGGAGGAGTAAAGAGAGAGAAAGTGGTTGAAATTAAAAATTAAGGGAACAGAAAATGAAGATCGAACCAGGACAGAGCAACATACATAGAGGATCCCATGGAAATATAATGCTTTCTAAAAACCTTCAGCAAACTAGCCTAATCTCTGTAAATATTGTAGGCTGAAGAAAGTTAGGCACTTTGGCTGTGTTTAAGCTAACAAAATCTCAGCACAGGTATGAATGAACATATTTCATTATAACCTTTCTCGTCTTTCTAAGCAAGCTTCAGTAGATGCTTTATCCTCTTAGATTACTTGCAAAAATCCATGCAAGATGGCTGTATCTATGTCCATAGATGCCCCCCCACGCGCATGTGTGTGTGTGTGTGTGTGTGTGTGTGTGTGTGTGTGCATATATATATATATAAACAAAAGTTGGTGTGTGTGCATGCGCGCGCACATACATACACACACAAAGTTCCAGCGTTCCAGTGGAAGGTCACGGTGGCCCTCTTTGTGGATAGGAAAAAGAGAGAGAAAGAAAGAAAGAAGCCCCCCACCCCCTCCCCAAGTCACGTGATTCATTAAATAATTAATGCAGAGGTTGCAGAATAGATATGTATTCGTCAGGAAAATCGCAGACATGGTCTCCTTGTGTCTGACGTGAAATTCAACTGTCCTTAAAAAAAACCCCTCTCTCTCTGTCTCTCATGCACACGCACACACACACACGCACACTCATAAGACTGTTCCAAGAGGTGGGGGGAGAGAGAGCGAGTGTGTGTGTGCGAGAGAGGGACTATGTGTGTGTAAGAGAGAGAGAGAGAGAGAGAGAGAGAGAGAGAGAGAGCTGCAATAAAACATTTCTCAGGAAGGAAGGAGCCACGCCGAGGGCTGGACTTATTGTAAGTAGCGGGAGATCCCTTCTTGCCTCCCAGTCTGTATGTCCATGTAAATTTATTGTTTGTTATTAATGTTATTGTCGTAAAATGTGACAAATAGCCATCTTCATTTTCTCCCATTTCTCTTCACCCTGTGGTGGTGTGTATATTTATACCCACCCAGGCATCTCTCTCTCTCTCTCTCTCTGTGCCATATATATATGGTGTGTTTGAGGGCGCATATAGGTGTGTATCTCTCTCTGTCTCTCTGTCTCTCTCTGTCTCTCTGTCTCTCTCTCTCTCTCTCTCTATATATATATATATATATAGTATCTCCTCAAACCTTTTCTCTCCCTCCTTTCTGTCTCTTGATTTATTACAATAAACATGTCAACACCACTCCCAGCAACAGACCTTCTCCCATTGTATGCGTGTGTGTCTTTGGGAGAGAGAGTTGTGTTGTTTATGGCACCGTCCGAGATAAATCATTTCTCAAACGAAAATGATGTGTGATCTTTCAAAACTCTCTCTCTCTCTCTCTCCTTCTCTCTCCCTCTCTCTCCCTCTTTCTCTTTCTCTTTCTCTCTTCCCCTCCTTCCCTAGAGTTGATTATTTAAGACAATTCACTGTAATAGATCAAAACCTAATGTGAAACTCTATAGCTAGGGGTCTTAAATTAAAGCATCTGTGATTACCAATTAAGGAGAGATTTGTATAAATTTTGAGCTACCCAGGAACCGTGAAAAGATAATATTAAAGTAGAGGAGAAAAATCTTGGAGCCAATTAAAAAAACAACAACCCAAGAATAGCAGATAGTAGAAAAGGCGAAGATTCTTTCTGCAAACGTCTGGTTTCGGCTGGTCCTCTATGTACAAAAACTAGGGCACCATCCACCGGGAGGTTTTCCTGGTTGAGCTTTTGCGGAGCTTCCGTTTATTTCGACGGGATCCTGCGCTTTCGAACTTTTCGGTGGATTCTGCCCCAAGCTCTTTCAGAAACACGTGCGGAAAAGCTAGATAAGAGTGATTTACAGCGCCAAAATAACGACAGAATAACTCCCTTCAGCAAAGAACAATGGCGAAGCGGCCAGAACAACTAACTAAATCGGCAGTGTGCAAAGAACTGCACCTAAGGGGAAAAGGTTGGGAGGACCAGTTTAGTTTCTTTGAAAGGAGCCGAGAGCGTGTGTGTGTGTGTGTGTCTGTGCGTGTGCTTTGTTGAGGTTACTTCAGAACAATAGATGCCACTTTCCAAAACTGTGGTAGACATCCGGGGAGAAGAGAACAATAGAACACCCAGCAGGAAATTCGGGGGACCTCCCCTACACCTTATGATTAACAAATGATGGACTTGTCCGAAATCGAAATGCCTGTTGTTGATGTTGTTGCTGTTGTTGTTGTTGCTTCTTCTTCTTCTTCTTCTTCTTCTTCTTCTTCTTCTTCTTCTTCTTCTTCTTCTTCTTCTTCTTCTTCTTCTTCTTCTTCTTCCCATATTTTCCTTTTTGCATTCTCTACGGGCGACTTTAGCGAAGAGTCAAGAGCAGGGTTGTGTATTCCATTGTAAGGATGAATTTCAGTAAAGGCAGGATGCTGTGGGTCGGGTAGACACTTTATGGTCTGACTTAGAAAAGTCACAGAAAAGTCGAACTCGGATGAATGAATGGGCAGGCAAACAAGATTCCTTATGAGAAACTTTCATAGCTTAGCAGATCAAAGGATCTTTCCCATAAATTCCAAAGATTTGGTTCGACTTTTTACCTGCATCTGTTGCAATGGAAAAG
Organism: Pogona vitticeps; assembly: GCF_051106095.1. Lineage (NCBI taxonomy): Eukaryota > Metazoa > Chordata > Lepidosauria > Squamata > Agamidae > Pogona > Pogona vitticeps. The sequence goes on along the minus strand of NC_135788.1, from coordinate 97,262,778 downwards.
TTGGCGTTGACTGACGCTCTAATCCTTTACGTCTGTCCGGCAGTAAGACCCATGGAACGCAACAGGACTTACTTCGGAGGAGACATGCATAAGATTGCAGGTTTACTGTTCTTCTTCTGGAGGTGGAGGGGGCTCGATTTAGCGGTTCGGTTCTAAAACTCTTGGAATTTGTGTGCTACTTTGTCCGCATTGCTTTGCTTTGCTTTGGGGGCGATAGAAATCTCCGTTGGGGGGGTGGGCAGCGCAAAGACTCCAGCACCTCAGGAAGGCAAGGAGGTCAAAAGAGGACGTTAGTCGACAGCGCGGTCCTTGGAGGCGTCGGCTCCTGAGTGAGAATCGGGAGGCCCGGGAGAGTTAAGATGCCCTGTAAGGAAAGGCGCTCCGGGAGCGAAGGGCGGCTGAGGCTGCCCTCTTTAAAATGCAGACAAAAAAAAAAGACGAATGAGGAATATCCAGGACAGGTTAGAAAGTGGGCAATCCCAGTCAGTTACGTTACGGCTTGCCAGTTGATTCGAGAAAGCGACCGGACTCAAAAAAAGATAAAACGAAGAAGGTGAAAGTCAGACTGGGCGGAGTTTTGTTTTTTCAGGGAGAAACAATATCGCAACAACTTGAGACACGCCAAGAAGGGAACGGGGCTGACAGGCAAACGGGAGGGGAAGATGAAAAGGTTCGCCTGGCTGGCTTCGCAGAAGACCCAGCGAGCCCGGGGTCTCCTCTGCTCCTTGGCGGAGTTTTAACACCGCCCCGAGTGATGCTATTTTACTCTGTCTGCTAGTGTAAACCTTCATGTAGTGCAATTAGACCAACACGGTGACTTTCATTAAATATGAATGGCGAGGAAGAGGGAGCTTCAAAGAGCCCAGGGAAAGCCGGGGTGGGGGGTGGGGGGTGGGGGGTGGGAGGCCGGTCGGCCGGCCTGATTTGTTCGAAGCTCTTTCATCTTTCCTTCGCAAAATATTTCAACCGAAGCTTTTCATCTTTTCCTTTTGTCTTCTATAACATCTAAGAAAATATGCTAGAGACGAGGGGAGGAAGGCGAGAGAGGGAGAGAAAGAAGAGGGTTGGCCAAAGGAGAACTACAAAGAAGGAAGGAAGGAAGGAAGGATATTCGTTGCAATTCTATACCCACTTCTTATTTGTGTGGAAGCAATCCAGTGGCCCTTCTCCAGCCGATCAGGCCACAGTGTGCTGTGGTTGCCTAGGGGGTCCCCAAACCCTAACCCGGAAATTGTTCATAGTCCCCACGTTCTTCGGGGAAGCTTTTTCCGTGTCTCCCTGTACCCACTTACTTGGAAGGCAGGAAGCCTCACTGAAATCAAAGGGACTTGCTTTTAAGTGGACATGCAAGAGACAACTCTGTCAATCCACCCAATTGTCTTAAAAGGGGATAGGATAGAATTTAAACCCCGCTTTGTTCACCTCTTTGGTTGCCATTTCTTAGCATTTGGGCTCCTACAGGGGTAGTTTCTGGGCGGAATCTTGAGTCTTTCCCCACCCCCACCCCCGGCCTTCCCTTCAAATGAAGGATGATCGAATTCTGTAATACAGGAGTCAGGGCACCGGATCCCTTTCCTGAACCATTGTGGCAGATCCGAGCTCCGTCAATGGGTTCTGATACAACTGAAAAAATTTGACGAAGATTAGAGAGAAGTGCGGGAGGCAATGAGAGCCAAATTGTGTTTTAGAGGCATGTCCTTGAGAGAAACGCTCTCTAGATTCATGAGGAATATTAACATGGCGTTTATGAGATGGTGGAAGGAAAGTGAGGGCTTCTGTACCAACGGAATTTGTGAGGGCTTGGGTATACCCACAAACATATATACCAGTAGGACATGCTTTTAGTTTCCAGGGTGGCTTCTAGCTAAGTAAGCAGAAATAGTGAAATTGGCGGGTAATTCAAGTCTCATTGATTTCATTAGCTCTCCTCCAAATATAGCCAAGTGTGGAGTCAATGGAAGCGATTTTCTTTCCAAATGAAAGAGTCCTCTTGGCCTCTGAAGAAGGTCCTCTTCCTTTGGAATGGGGCTGGCACAGAAAAACTGCCTCTCGGTTTGTGCCCAAAGGGTTTAAGGTGGGGTGTTAAGGGTGGAAGATACTGGTTGTGTTTCCTTTATGTGCAGAAGGTACCAAAAAACAAAACAAAACAAAACAAAACGGGGGAGGGTACAGTGCCTGGCACAATATGTGATGATGAGGACAACAATATTAGCAGCAATAGAAACAGTGATGTTGTTGTTTTGTACAAGTCACTCTCCTTGCCTATCAATTCTTCCTCTTCAAAACATCCCTCCCACACCTATTTCTTCCTCTGTCTTTGTCTTTTTTTCTTTCCTTCTCATTCTTTCTCCTTTATTTTCTGTCTTTTTTTTTTTTAAAGCCCCCCTCTACTTTCCAGGTAGAATACTACCTTGTATTGTTTTGGATATCCCCCTCCCTCCAAAGAAGTCCACACCAGGGCCGCTTCCCTTTAATCTGGGTTTTTGTATCTGCTGACCACCCAGCTTCATTAAATCATAACAATTTCCCCATTTGTGTTCATTATCGGTTTCTGCATCGATTGGGTTAATATAATAACTTTGCTGCTGGGCTACTTCTCTACAAGCTATAACAGAGTGTGCAAAATCATTACCATTTTCATTTGTATTATGTGCATATTTCTTTATTAACTTGGTTGATCTCCAATACTGCAGAAAATTACCAATACTGTTACAGATGATAAACACAGAAACAAGATAAGTAATATTTTAAACACTACATACTTTGATATACTTTATTGATTTCTCCTACTACTCACAACACACGCATGCACACTTCCAAATGGCTTGTTGCTTTCAGAGTTAGTTACTAGTTTGTTTTCCATTCATTGCCATGACAGAAGCCAAATTTGTTAACAAAATTGTTATAAGTCATCCTATTGTCCAGTAGAGGAATGGGTTTATTCTTATAGTTTCATTCCAGTATTTTCCCTCAGAATGTGTTTCTTTTTTCTAAAGTGAAATCATAAAGGCCACAAATGCAAATGATTTTCCTGCCATATATATGCATCCCTCTGGGAGGATGTGTCATTGAAGTCAGTGGGACTTTTTCTGGCTAGATATACATAGGAATACATTATAAGATTACAGTCCTGTGCACATCTAAGCATGCTCAACCCCTCTACATTAAACACTTTGATGTATATTTCAGAATAAGCATGTACAGGTTGGCATTTTAATGAAATCCCTTATACTGTGTATTTTGTGTAGTTTGTCCCCATTATATTAAGGCAACTGCAATTTCATTAATTTATTTTTCTGTGTGCACTAAACTCAGCAAGAGGAGCAGGATATTGCCTGCTCTTTCCCAAGTCTTCTAACCAAGACCTAGTAACACAACTTGGAAAGTAAAAAAGAGCAGCCTCTTTATATATATATATAGGCTAGATAATCCTGCTTATTATCCTTTTCTTCATTTTCCACTGTTTTCATATCCAGACTAGAGTAACTGATCCTACAAAAGAATCAATGTGGGTTTAGTGCTTAGACTGCAGGACTAAGATTGTGGAGATCCAGGTTCATGACTTCATCATAGTTTAATCAGTTATACAAAAGTGCAGGGTTAAGGTCAAGAGTAAATAATTCAATAACAGCTTGTTGAACACCTTGCCATAGAAAGGAAATTCTGGAAGTCACTACCTCCAGAAAGAGTGAGAGTTGAAAGAAGGCTGTTGTGAGGGGGACAGCCTCCTTTACATTTTCTAAGACTGTAATTTCTCTCCCAAATAAGGCAGTGGAAGAAGTTACATGGAGGTTAATTGCTGAGGGTTCTGTTTGTGCACCTGATGTAAGTCTATTTATCCTAACTCATTATTTGCAAGGTTGTTTTTAAAAATAAAGGCTTCTTTTAGCCTGGGGCAATTTCAATCAAATTAGAAGTGTCAAGGAACATTTCTACACCTTAAGATCCTCTATCCTACCCTTGATCTTAGAAGGCTCCATTCCTCATCACTAACAAATTACCCCCCATAACAAAAGAAGGACATTTAGACATGCCTTCAGCATTTCTCCAATGCCAAAGGCAGAAGCAGGAACAAAGGAGTGGGTGGTGTGGACTTCACCTATGGTTTAAACCTCTTACAAAGCTATCCCGCTATTTGTGTTCACAAATGAATGTTGCCAGTATCAGATAGATGCTAGGTGAGGAAAGTGGACTTAGAAAGTCATTATTCTTGCAACCAGCTCCCTTGAAGATTAACTAAACCAAATGCAAATTAAATAAACAACCTAGAGACTTTGATTATAAACACACAAGAAAAACATTTTGTTCATTTATTCACATATTTTGCAAGTAAAAAAAAACCCTCATGAAGATCAAGAGGGCTTACTTCCAAATAGCAGCGCAGCCTCGGAAAGATCTATTCATGAGTAAAGTCGCCATGAGTTCATTGGGAGGTGGCCTCCAACCCGATTACCTTCCAGTGTAGTGGCACATTTACTAGTTTGTTCAATGGTTTGTATGTATGTGTTGATGGGTAAGAGATTTCATATTAATAAAGATCCTTACATTCAAGAAGGACCACATAATTAAAATTCTAGGGTTTAGAAGGGGGAGACCATATACTCCTTGTTGTATGAGGTCATTCATTCCAATTTAACAATGTTGTAGCATAGGACAACAGACTACTCCTCATAAATCCATTTGGCATCATGCAACATTTTTGCAGCACATATATCACTCCACCCACATCAATGGAACTTACTTCTAAGTAATTTTCAAAAGGTTAGACATCATCCCATGCAATCTTATATAGGTCTACTCAGAAGTAAGCCTTATTGCGTTCAGCAGGATTGCCTTCCAGGTAAGTTGATTATGCTCTTCACCTTCAGAAGTGCCTTTTAGAAGTGCTGAGGGCTGCAAGATATTGGTAAGCAGTTAGAAATATATTTGTTTTACTTTATATCACAGTTTCATAATAAATATTATGATTCATTTTATTATACCTTGAATAAAAGTTTAGTGCAGTTCAGATTTCATTAAATGTAAATTTAGGGTGTTGTGGTATTAAGAAACAATTAACAAAACCTTAAATTGAGCTGTAAGGCTATGTTTCTAAATATGCTGGGACCAATCCACTGGGTATATCTCTAACATGTGAAGCACAGAGATATTTTCTCAGGATACCTCCCAGCTATATTTTTCCCTTAATCCATCATGATTGGGGTGGCTTTACAAAAAATGCTCACAGAAATAACTGAAGCTCATTTTTTGCTAATGAGTTTAAACAGTATTTGGTCATACTTTGAGTAGGTCCACTGAAATTAGTAAAACTTTATTCAGTCATGATTAACTTAAACCCCATTAATTTCAACAAATCCTCATGAACTATGACTAAATATGAAACCAGCCCAAAGTTTTGAAAATTGGGTAGTAACTGATCATAATCTTGTTAAAATTAGTTAAAAGATAGAATAATAAATCTTATTTCTAGAACACTGGGATTTTTTTAAAAGTCTCATAGAACTAAAGTAGGCAGTCTTAGCAATATATTCATCTTGACTAGCATTCATTAAAAATAAATAATGAAAGAAAGAAGCTAAGCGAGAGAAGGAGGGGAAAAGCCCATTCTTTTTAGAGGAACAATCAAAGGATTAGAATCAATTATTCATTCCCCTTACTCTGTGGATGTTTTGTTTAAGGAAAAAAGCTAACAATAATAGCAAAAATATTAATGCCTGACTACTATTATCCAGTTTAGGTGCTTGCTAAAGGTGTAGTTTTACTACACCTAATATATATATACAGTATTAGGAAGTACAGTCCATCACGGAAAATACATTTTTCTGCTGAGTAAACCTCTGCAAGACCAAGCCGATAGACATATATGTCTGTTTTCCTCTTTCCTCATCATTTATCATAGGAGAATTTTCTCTGAGTAATATATACGAGAAATTGATTATATACATATATATCAACAATTCATTAATCAAAAGGCCTGGTATCATGTTAAGATTGAATAGGTTTCAAGTATGGATGCAATGCAAGGATTTCTAGCATTGGAAACTGAACATTGAAGCAACCTAGTCTTACAAAAAAGCAAAGAAGGGGGGGAGGTAGTCCTTTGTTAAAAGGCCAAAGCCCCCAAGCTCTTGTTTTTTAGACAGGATCCAGCGCCAGCTGCAGGCAGCTGTAGATAGCGTGAAGAGGACGGACAAGGTAGGCCCAGTTTTCCACGTGAATGAATTCCTTTGTCTCTGGCTTGCTGCCACCCGAAGGCTGCAAATCCTCAAGAACGACCACATAAACCAGTAGTTCAAGTAAACCCGTTTCAGGTCCGGTGAGACTTCACATATGATAGTTAAATAAAACCTGTTTGTGTTTTGTTTTTGTTTTTAAGAAAAAGAGCATGAACAAAGATGGGAGAGAAGAAGGGAGGTGAATGGAGAGTACCCTTGGTGGGAGGTGAAGGTGGATCACTAAATTCAAATAGTAATTGGGTGAGCCATGAGCGAGGAAGAAAGGAACACGGAGAAGATCGGAGAAATATTACCAGAGATATAAGTGACGGGTGGAATTAAAGTAGGAGAGGAAGATGGAATACTTTGTGCAAAAGTACCAGGACAGACAAAACAAGGGACAGAGGTTTTGTTAAAGACTACGTCAAAATGCCTCCCAAAGCCACTCCCGTTGCCTTACCTTTCCATGTCTAAACATGAACCCTAAGGTTTTTTTTTTGAACATGCCGATAATTAGAACACTTTATCTGAGTCTCTCTGGAAGAGATACTGTATCCGTCTCTAATAGGTAAGGCATGCAGACCTCATACACAAAGGTTCGACTCGGTTTTTCTTTCCTTCGATATAATTTTCTTCTTGTAAGGGACTCTTACCCACCCCAACTCCCAAAAAAGCAAGACAGACAGACAGACATATGGAATCAATTTCGTATCTCGACTTTGAGAAGCAGCCAATTCCTGCTGGCCTCTTAAAACCAACTTCCATTGGGTCCTCCTGTATCTGCCAGCCCTTGTCACTCAATAAGGTCCCCTTCTTGTAGCATTTTAAAGCTTTATAAAGAGAAACAGATACGCTTAGAAACGATCCGAACCGCCGCCCCCCCCCCCCGCCCGCCCGCCCGCCCGCCCGCCCGCTTTGGATGGAGACCGGGTGGGGTGGGGGTGGGGAGAGAAATTGTCAAGTTTTTAAACAAAATCCTTCCTATCTTCGGGTCGCTACTGATAGACATTTCCCTTGGTGTGTCGGAAATGACTGTATTTTTCCCCCTTTCAGTCAAACTGGAATCCAAGCACGCAAAAAAAAAAAATCTCAAAAAAAATCAAAGCCTTCTTGAGGTGGAAACCAAACCCCTAAAGCCACAAGACAAGACATTAGCTGCAAAATCTACCCGCTATACTCCCGTAGCTTTCTCCTCCTCCTCCTCCTCCTAAATCTGTTTGCTTCCACTTCTTCCGAACCTCTTGCGCAGCCTCCGCTCCGCCTGGTGAAGTCCTTTCCTTGAGAGACACCACAGGTAAGAGGGTTTGCTTTAAAAAGAGGAAGAAGAAAAAGAAGAAGAAGCGAAAGAAAGAAATTAAGCAACAATCCAAACCACTCGGCAACTTCGTCTGATCCTAGCATAGGAATTCCAGGGCTGCTGAGGTTTAATTAATAGCCGTGACAAACCTTGGAAAGTCGTCTATTGGTCGGCCTCAATTCTAGCTTTTAAGCACAGCCTTCCACCCCTCCCCAGAAAACAACCACCATCACCCCTCAGCCCCCAATCCTGCAGCCTGATTAAAAGAAGCTGTAACGGGTGATATCTTAAATAAGGCGTATTAACGATCTACTGATACTGCTTCATTAGGGGGTGTCCACTACAAGGGGAAAAAGAAGGAGGGAGGGAGGGGGGCAGGCAGGTTGCGTCCTCCAAAGTGCATGTTTGAACCAAACGAAATCTTCCGCCCCTCCCGGATCACATTTGTTGAAGGTTTAACGCCTCTGGGTTGTTTGAAAAGGAAAACTACAAACGCTTCTTTAAGGGAGGGAGCAGCCTGGTGTTAAAACAGAGAGATGTGATTTATGGCGTTGAGAAAGTTGTGTTTATTTGAGGTGGCTGCTGTCACGACCAGTCTTTTCCTAAAAGACCAAATCTGTATCCCTTCCTTCCCTTCTCCCCCGCCCCCCGCCCCGCCACATATAGATTCGTTCCTTTTGTGCTTGTGAGTTGTGGTTAGAAAACATCTTAACTGGAGGATGAAGTCAATAGGGTTGTTCTTTGCAGAACGAGGAAGGTAAAACGAAGTAGGCAGCGGCGCGGTTTTGCTTTAAAGGCCCGATTCTGGGTTTCAGATTTTGGGACGCCTTATCAGCTTATTTCCTCCAGTCGCCACATATACTATTGATGGTGCGGTTTGCCCACTGAATATTTGAGACTAAAGTCTTAGTCACAGGTAGCAGAACTTAAACGTCACCGAGTACCCTGGATCGAATTCCGATTTGGCCATATTTAGACTCGTGGAACTCAAATGTACGACTGTTTTCAGCATTGATTCCAATGAGTCTACTCTAAACAGGAGCAAATCTAGAGCCACTACACGGACCTATGCATCCCTTTTCGGAAGGAACTCCCATTGAATTCGGACGGTTGAACTCCCAGGTCATAGCGCATAAAATCGCAACTTAAATCTTATTTCAGTTTTTAAAAGGGGAAGGAGCAGCCCGCCAACATGTCATTCTATTTATGCGCTTCCGTTAACAGTCAGCCGGGTCCAACGGGGTGCTCTTGCTTCCAAATAAAAATGCTCAATAGGTCTGGGGTGCGATTTCCTTTTCAGAACTCCTCTATAAAAATGGACCCAGGCCAGGTTTTGTAGGAGTCATTTGTAGACTTCTTTTGCAACTGAAATGTATCATTAAATAGATAGATGGTGTAGGTGTAGATTAGATAGATAAGAGAAACACAAAGCAATGAGCATGTGCTTTTTCTTCCCATCGCCTTTCTTAGTTCCCTAAAAAGGTTCCTGACATGAGAATTCTTCTCTGTTAGAAAGCAACTGGCTTTTTTTTCCTCTGCATAATCTCTGTGTCCTCCAGAACCTGAGGTTGCCGTGGTGGGGATGCCTCCTCCCCCCATAAGGAATGTCAAATAGATAAAACCATGGTTACTGACAATACACAGGCATTCTAGCAACGTTAATAACCCAGTCTTTGGAACCATGGACCTACTTTAAATGTACACCTTTGAAACAACAACAAAGCCATGAGATACCCCCTCCCTGCTCCCATGTTTAAGGTTTCCTGCGGCAAAGGAAAGCCATATTGGAAAAGAACAGGAACTCTTAACGCTCCGAGCTTCTCCCTTCTCTGAAAATTGCTTTGCATTAAATTTCCTCTGCACCAGAATCATCTTCCTTACTAGCCTCCAGCTAAACTTGATTAAAAAAAGAAAGCTGCTTGATGCGTTGACAGATGAAATCCAAGAGGAAACCACAAGGCCCTTAAGTGACCCTAATTTAATCGATTTTATCATAAATCATCAACTTGATGAAGAACCAAAGTTTTCATTGAAGGAAATTGATATTAATGGAGTGGTTGCTTCTTTAATTCAGATGTTGTTTTCCACCAGTTAGAAGGGGGGAAAATCCCCTCTGTTGACATTATTTAGGCAATGTATCTGGGAACTGTGTTTCCAAAAGAGAGAGGGAGAAGTTATAGTTAGGAGAGTTTATGCAGCAACACCACAAAGAGTCATGCGTTCCTTGGGCTTCAGCACAGCTTTGCTGGACCTCTGAAGATCTAGGCTGCAGACATATTTTAATACATATAGCAGCAGAGATCAGATTCCTAGCCTCTGATAACCCACCAGAGGGGAAATGTCTGTCTACAGAAAACAAGAGGCAGCTGGTCCCATATCAGTTATCTTGTTATCTGCTAAATACCTCCTCTTTTGAAATTCAGAGATCTAATTGCATGTTTTAAGAGCCTGAAATTTTCTGTATAATAATGTGGCACCTTAAAGTCTAACTAGTTTTATTTGGCATGGCATTTTGTGGGCCATATTGCACTTCTTTGAAGGCTTCTGCCAAGTGAAGTGTTTTTATTTTTAATGTGGTTATGTCCTTCTTTTTTTTCTAAAATAGGCTAACAGGGTTAACTTCACCACATCTCTAAAGAAATTTATGGAAGTCTGAAAATGTAGCTTCAGTATACAGCATCCTTGAATTTATAGGCAGATCTGAGTGGCAGCAAATTTCAAACTATGACTATTAAACCCAAGACCAGCTTCACAATACCCCTATTGAAAGCCTGTTAAACATTGGCCACTCTGCAATTCTTCATCTTGCAATTAAAAATTAACTTTAGTTTTCTGCTCTGTATCCTTCTGTTATGGATGCCTAAGTCCCAATTAGCCTTTAGGTATGCTGATGAATTCCATAGATCAAAGGCTCTTGCAGAATTTCAGTAAATCAGGAAAATGAGTTAGAAAGCTGTTGGTTAATGTGAAACCTAAACTGGATGTAACAAAATATACACACATGCACAGGCAAAGACATCTTAAGCAAGTTTATTTGGAATCAAGGCTCATTTTGGTGCAGTTTACTTCCAAGTAAGTTGCTAGGGTCAAGAAACTGAAGACATGAAGCAAACTAAGAATAGACTCTGAAGAACTTAAGGATTAGCTGATGTTTTGTGACTCTCCAGAATCAGCTTGGGATAGTCTCTTTGACTGAAGTTTGCAGAAGACTGAAGTATTGGTGGCTGAAAGATCTGGGGAGTTATAAGCTAAAAAAGTAACTTCACATTCTGTCTTTGATTGCCAGAAGTTGCTTTAATATATATTGTACTGTAGGGTTTGAAAGAGTCTAGCTAATTGGCTGGAAGCTAATAAGTTATCGATGTAGACAATAGTTGTGCATGCATGTGTGTTTTCTATTTCTCCTTCCACAGTCTCCTTTCATCCTTTTGCTGACTATTCATTATTATACCAACCTGTTCATCTCCATTCATGGCACTTTATGCTACTGCTAACCTCTCGAAGGCTTTCACAGCCGGGATCTGATGGTTGTTGTGGGTTTCCGGGCTCTTTGGCCTCCTGATGTTTTGCCAGTCTCTGTGGCTGGCATCTTCAGAGGACAGAAGTCAGAACTCTATCTGTCCTCTGAAGATGCTGGCCACAGAGACTGGTGAAACATTAGGAAGAACAACCTTCAGAACACGTCTAAAGAGCCCGGAATACCCACAACAGCCATCAATTATAACCTCCTCCAACTGTGTGCTCTTCACACCCAAATATCAAAAGCATACAGACCCTGGCAACTCTAGGTTACTAGTTTACGTCATAGACTCTTTTACATGTATAGATGACAAAACACCAAGAAAATTGTGTTGTTGTGGGTTTTTTTCCCTGTCTCTCCCCCCATTTAAAAAGAAAGGTAGCTAAGGTCTTGTGATTGTGAATACTAGACATAATGTCTTTTGAACCTCTTTCTCTGTGTGTGTCTGTCTGTCTGTCTGTCTTTCTCACACACAAACGCTATGTACATATACATTCTTTATTATGATGTTGTGCCAGATTTCAGGTGACATTCCATTACATAAAAGGGATGACTCCAGCTTCTCACAGCTTCTTCTTCTTCTTGCAAGAAGCCATTTCCAAGTCAAACTCTAATTATTGTTTGCTACTTCATACTTTTCAGTATAAGACTAACATCATAATAATAACATCAGAATTAAAGGCCTTGTGTAAAGGTATTTTCTCCTCTTGTTCTCTAGGAGTCATTCTACCCTGAGGTATCAAATTGTAGTCTTCTTTCCTGGGCACAAGTAAGTGGACTTTTAATCTTTAGCTGTGCATACAGAGACTTTAAACTTGGTTTCTTCTGTAACAGAGTAAGATGGGTTTCAACCATCCAGATGAACCACTGAAAACAATGCATTATGCACATTGACAGAAATCCTAATTAGCATCATGCACTTTCCCCTTTTCTTTCCAACTCCAAAAAGTACTTTCTTCATGCAATAAAATAAGTTTATTTGAAAACTTAACGTAACTCACATTACGACCCCACAATTTTATAATACTGTATTGGCATGGTTTTCTGAAACAGGTTCTTTCTTGATCTTATGCATCTGTCTGGAAATAGGCCTGACTAAAAATAAGTCTACACAGTGTGGTGTAGTGGACAAATTGATGGACTAGGACTCAGGAGACCTCGGTTCAAATCCCACTCAGCCATGAGTGGTAAAACCACTCCTTAAATATCTCACTTACCTTTAAAGTCCTATTAGGGTTGCTATAAGTCAGTTCCGACTTGACAGCACATAACAACAACAAACATAACAGGACTTACGTGCAAGTAAACATGAAGAGGATTCCATTATTAGCTAGCGGTTTCCATCTTTGATACTTTCAACCTTTCTCCTACCCTTTCAACTTCCTGCTAAGTTGTTGTTGTTGTTAATCACCATCATCGTCATCTTAGAACTGCAGAACTGGAAGTCCAGCCCCTGCCAAGGAGGCACAAAGGGGAACTGATCTCCCAACCTCTGACTCTGCAGTCAGATACCTCGGCCACTGAGTTGTTGCTGCTGCTGTTGTCATGTGTAGTTAAATTGTTTCAGTTTTATGGCAGATCTAATAAGATTTTTTCAAGGCATGTGAGATGTTTTGTTTACCATGGCTATTTCTCCACCTCAGTAAATTTCCACAGCCAAGTAAAGATACTAACTCAGTTCTTCTGAGGCCTAGTCCTATACTCTGTCTGCTACATCATTGGTTCTTAACCTTGGGTTACTCAGGAGTTTTGGACTGCAACTCCCAGAAGCCTTCACCACCAACTGTGCTGGCTGGGGTTTCTGGGAGTTGCAGTTCAAAAACATCCGAGTAACAAAGGTTAAGAACCACTGTACTACATCACACTGGCTGGGGCAGGGATTGTGTCAGGCAGAGTTTTGAAAACAACAACAAAGCCTCTATTTACTTAGAAATAAATCAGCATGAATTTAATTGGTATTTTATTCCTATTTAAGTACAGCTGGGGTTCCTGTGTTGGCTGTGTTTAGAAAATGGTCTCAACCTTGAACGAAATTCTGTAGCAATTAAAAGAGGAAGGAAGGACAGACTCAAAGGTCTATGTGACCTCTATTTTCTTCTAGTTAAAGGTTTTATTGTAGTCCAGATTATTAAGAGACAGGAAGTGGGTGTTGAAGTGGGCCTTCTTCATGCCAGCTCCTAGTGAGTCTTCTCTAAAGTGCCTCTGCATGCGGTCATGTTCTTCTCTAGGCAAGACAAGATGACAACAGTGAACTTTTGAATGCTAGACTAGGAGCAGGCTGGAAATGGGAGCAAAGGAAACCTCCCACTTTCCTCCTCAATTTTACCTTTGTCTTCCTAACATACACAACACAGAGCATTGTGTGCAAGTCTTACAAGGCAAGAACAAGAAAAATAGCTCACCTTCATTCCCTTTTCTCTTTTTTTCTTACCTGTCTACTTACCTACACAAGCATATAAGTAGGTATTGAAACCCAGGATCAACAACATAATACTCTAGGAGATGAGTGGGAACAAGTAGTGGGACTAAAGTTATTATAAGAAAACACTGCCAGGTGGAGGATGGGAAAGGAGGAAGTTTGTGACTTCTTAGTAATTTCTGGATAAAATGGCCCAAATGTTGATCACCAAAGCTACATGAAAGCGTATCTTAATCCTCCCTTTCAATACTTGGAAGAAGGAAACATCTTTTTCCTTAAAGTCCATGTTAAAGATAAAATCCAGTTTTTTTTTTCTGTGAGTTTTAAGGGCACTCATTCACACACCACTCCGGGACATCTAACTTGGAAACGGATCTCCATTGAAATCCACACACACAGCACAGTGCCAGGGAAGTTAATCAATTCCTCTAATCTTCCTGCCTATATAATATCTGTGGATCCAGTAGATAGCAGGAGCCGATTAAGGAACAACATTCCTAAATCAGAGGCATCACTTTCTACCAGACAAACGGGATTTTTCCAGAGGGTGGGGGTGGAGCATGAAGCAGGCTGGAATTGTGGGAATTCCCCCTCCCCCCACATTTGGCTAGTGTTGTTGTTTATGTTTTATACTTTGGAAGCAATTCAAAACTACTTCCGTTGATTGATCATTAATCCCATGAGTTATTAGGCTTCTAAACCAAGGGTCGTGAGGGGAGAAAAAGTTACGATCAATCAAAGGAAACAATCAGATGGCGATGCTGTTCTCTGCCGAGTTGCCTTCTAGACCAAGTTCCGGGTCAGGCAATACTCGTGCTATATCACTAGAAAGTTACAAATAAGACAAACCTTCCTAACGGTGCAGTGGCCCACTGAAAGCACTGCCTAATTCCGAATTTGGACAGTATTACCTAATTCAGAACATTGGTTCTATGAATCAATAAGGCTGTAGTTTTTTGTTTTGTTTTGTTTTGTTTGTTTGTTTTGCATCTTCTGAGCAAAATTTGTATTTATGTGTATAGTTACAAGGGAATTAAAAATAAATGGAAATATCTTTGGTAGGATGCTTACCTGCACATACATCTTGTTAAGCCACGGACCCTTGTTCCTAAACCAAGACAGAGGTATTTTTTTAAGGACTTAATTTATCTTGTGCTCTAATGGAGATGATCCTATAATGGTTGTTTTAATTATTATTATTTTTATTTTAAAAATATTTTATTTTATTAATTCACTGCCATTAGGTTCAGATAGCACAAAGTCTGGGGTGGGAAAAGTCTTCAGTTTCTGGAATTTTTCGGTGTGGGCTCCCTCCTTGCTCCCCATTGTACAGCAGTGATGAGAAGCCATTTTATTCAGTGTAACCCCACAATCCTAACATGGACAGCTAGTAGATGCCAAAACCTTTCTTCTAATTTCTGAATAACTCACCCTGATGCCCCTAAACCCATCATTTGGAACATTGTGGAAAGGAGATACATTTGGATCTACTACTTCCCAAATATGTGTTTGGGAAGAAGGGAACAAAGTTTGGGTTAATTTCTGGGACTCAAAACAAATGTCTGCATTTGAAAAATCATTAATTATATGTATATGCAAGGTCTAGTCTGCGGATCATGAGGCTCTATTACAAACAAAGCAGATCTGGCAAGTCTTAAAGCTTGCCTCTGTTTCAAAACTAATTAAACAAATTTTCAGATTACAACTAGTGCCAGAATCACAGATGAACACACATAGATTGATTTAAAACATGATGGTAAGCAGTAGCATCTAGGCTTCGTAGTATTTGATGCAGACCTACTGAAATCCATGACATTTTCACGGGGGTCTATCTATGAGCGAATCTAGGTAATAATGATGAAACTGAAGCATAAACCATATCAAATTAATGAAATGGGGTCTATATAGAGAGACCTTGTAAAGACTTGTTTTACAATGTGCTGCTACTAATGATAACCTTAAGACGTAGAATAAAAAGGTACATATATATGTGTTTATATGAGTATTTGTGGGGGACAGAAGGAGAGAGAGAGAGGGAGAGCAAAGATTCCTGCAACTACCTACCATTGAAAGGGTCAGCAAATGCCCCTCTTATAAGCCATATGAACCACCTTAAAGTTGAGGAAGGCACCAGCAGTTACGTTCCATGTTAGAAGATAGAGCACAAAGAACAACACACCTTGAAGGAGAAAGTCTATGGTAGTTATGCTCTTATTCCTAGTAACTTTATACTTACTGTGGATACTGGGCTCTATCCCCCTCGATTTAACAGAAGTTGTGGAAAAGCACAAGACGCTTCTGGAGAGTTGAATTTATGAGGTTTCTCAGTTAGGACTATTTTTTAGAATGTAAAATTTTCTGGACATGAACCACGGTCACTTCCGGCCAGTGTCCATTCCAATCTATTTGTTTATTTCAATGTGTTTGTTTCCATTGTATTTGTTTCAGTGTGTTTGTTTGGTGTGTGATCCCTGTCAGCTCAAGTGCATAGGCCTTCTTTCCTCAACCACTCCAGTATATTGGAGAACAATTTCCATAGTGCTGGATAGGATGATGGGTGTTGCAGTCCAACACACCTAGAGAACAGCGGGCTGGAGGTAAGGCTAGTATAGCTCCAACTCTATCTCACCTTCTACTTGACTGCCCATGGCCAAGAAGCTTAGTTTTTAAATATGCAGGTATTTTGTTTTTAAAGCACACTATGTTATTAACTACAGTACTGTACTTTTTAATGGTGCCCAGCCTGTCCACATGTGAATATATACCATTTTTTGTCCCTTGATTAATCCCAGCTTGCAATCGAACATGTAAAGTCAAATTGTAGTTATGGATAGTACAGTTGTAGCTTTAATAGTAGTGGTTGATCTGTTTGGGCATGAATTTTATTTTCACTTGGATTTTTGTCACTGACATCCAGAAGCACGGGGAAATGGTGGCGGCTGCTGTTGTTAAGAGAGAACATCTGTTGGGTTTCTAACACAGTTCAGAAGCAATTCTCAATAAACAGGCAACGACTTTGTGATCCACAGAAGGAGTAAACTGATGCTTCAAGCCAGAAGTTGTAAACCCACAAAGACTTGGTACAAATGGGTCAGAACCAGCTGGATAGCAATGCAGATGGATGGGTAATTCCAGGAACAACAAGAACCCCATGAAATGATACTGGGAAGTTTAGCCAGAGGCTGCGGAGCTGAAAAGAGGGAGGGGGTAGGACCTCACTATCATGATTTATTTGCCTGAGGTTCTGTGATAGGCAGGAATGCCATATGGAGGATCATGAGTGTGTGGTTAGCAGACATTTTTATTACAGATTAATAATATTAGTATTCAGAACAGAAATCTGGGTTATTAAAGTCAAATAATGTTTCCCCAAACGAAAATATTTTTAAATGATCTCTCTTGCCCTCCCATTCTCCAAGTAATGCTCCTTCCACAGAGTCTTGGTTAAGTGTTTGGCATAATCACCTTTTTTCCTTCTATGCATTTCTCTTATTTAAGTGCATGAATGTCAGCTGTCATATGAACATCTTTCTGTATTTTAATATACCTCAATGGTATTAGAACTTAAGTCTCAGACATATTTTAAACTGAGAATGAGCACCTCAATATATATTTACTCCATCACTGCTTGCCCTATCAGAAAGGCTCAAGATGAGGATCTATGTATACTTCCTTCTGCTCACTGAAAATAAATGAGGCTTTAATGTGGTTAATTAATATGGAGGTGATTAATATACTTAATTCTTCTTGCTTCCATTTGAAGAAGGAAAATGTTTGCTCTTTTGTTTCAGTAGAGAGTCTCTCTCCCCATGATGATTTAAAATCCACAAAGTTTTAAGAAAAAAAGAGAATAAATTGATGTATTTGATATAACATCCTTTCCCTCTGCCTTTGGAACTGAGAGTCTTACAGAAAAAGTATCTGTATAATTGTTGTAACACAAAAAGCTCAAAGGTTTGCTAACAGACATATTTAATTATTTAAGAAACGGTTTTGGTATTCCACTCTGTCTGGAGGCAGTTAGAAAGAAATGTCTAATAAAGGCACTTTTATGTTTAAATAATAGGGCCCATAGCTATGCATCTTCTTTAACTTCAGTTGGCTCCTGGAATAAATACGTAAACCTTAGCTATCAACCTCCAAAAATGAGGGGCACTAGCATTTAAAAGCAGTTGCCTGATGAGAGTCTTGTGCTGACTCTTTAGGTGGTGAAACAGAGACAGATTAGATTATTTTGGCCCATTCAGAGCAATTTCTTCCACTCTTGTCCCAAACTGTCCATTTTTAATTTTGATTTCTATCATGCCACCCAACACTTGCATCTTCCTTTCTTTTCCTTTCTTTTCCTTTTTTTAAAAAAAGAATAGCCCTCTCCTCTCCTAAACTATTTTTTTCATTATATATTCCACATCAGTTGCCTGAAAAGTAGTGATATCACTTATCCATGTGGATCTCCATCAACAGCTCCCCCTCACACCATGCCAAATTCAGAGAGACTTTAGGAGTGTCTTCCTATTATTTTTCTTCCTTATACAAAGCTTCTTCTCTTTTATTCTGCAAACAAGCAGCTGTTTTCTACACTTCTCCTGCTTTTAGGCTTCCTACCTCATAATGCTATACCCACCAAAACTAAGTCCCAATGAATACAATGGGACCTGCTCCCCAATAAGCATGCACAGTAGTGTGATTTTAGAGCACAAGGCTACATGTTCACTCCAAGGTAAGCCCCAATGAGTTCAACCAACTCATTCTCAGGCAGTTTTGCATAGGACTACAGTCTTAAAGTTCAGCTCTTTCAGCCCTGTATACTCAGAAGTACTTTCCTAATGAGTTAAATGGGATTTACTTCTAAGGAAGTGAGTACAGAGTTATTTGCAAAGACTGAAAGGGCAGAAGACTTTGAAATCAAAAATACAGATGGTTGCAAATACTCACACAACTTTACAAATTCCAAAATGTAAGACAGCTATTTTAAGCAAACACATAAACTGTATTCCAGCTTTCTTTCTTTCTTTCTTTCTTTCTTTCTTTCTTTCTTTCTTTCTTTCTTTCTTTCTTTCTTTCTTTCTTTCTTTCTTTCTTTCTTTCTTTCTTTCTTTCTTTCTTTCTTTCTTTCTTTCTTTCTTTCTTGTGCAGCGTTTGTCCGTTGTGAAAGTTTTATATCTCTTCCTCATGGTGGGGGAGTACCTTGAAGCAGTAAATACCAAGGTTCACCCCATGAAGTTCGTTTGGTGATGAAGTTCTTCTGAAAAGTGTTTTCTGGCGGGTATTAAGTCTGGCAGCCACAGTTTTAGGAGGGTGATCCAAAACTGGATGTAACTCATCACTGCCCA
This sequence comes from Pogona vitticeps, assembly GCF_051106095.1. Classification (NCBI taxonomy): domain Eukaryota; kingdom Metazoa; phylum Chordata; class Lepidosauria; order Squamata; family Agamidae; genus Pogona; species Pogona vitticeps. The sequence continues at coordinate 97,243,994 of NC_135788.1, read as the reverse complement.
GAAGATCCGTATTTTCCTTTCCAGACTCAGCCAAAAAAAGCAGCTAGGAAAACAGTTATATGGTTGTCCAGGTGGAGAATAGAGAAGATCACCTATAAAGTGAGAAGCTGTTGGTGGGTATCCTGTTGAAGCTGGCTCTGGTAGAGGATGTGGAAAAGTTTTCCCAATCCAGATTATTCCCAAAGATATGATAAGGCAAAAGATGAGCTCTGAAAATGCCGAAGAGCTAACCAGGAAGGAAAGGACTGAGTTCCAAAGGGGAATTCTTTTTGAAAGCCAGGTCCCTTCGAATCAGCAACACAGCACCCACCCTAAAAAGTAAAGTTGGTCGGAAGAAGAGCATAACAATAGATGCCTCTCCCCCCCTTTTGAGTACCACACACGCACCTAAAAATGCGCAGACACCTCGATTTTTTCCTCCCACATTCAGTTTGTAGCGGCAGCTCTTTTTACTGTCAGCAGCAGAAGCGACCAAAAGTTTTTGTCTTGGCAAGCAGAGCTACTTGCGAACAGTGACGGGGGTCATAAATCTTGAGTGACTTGGAAATACGTCATCTATCTTGCGATCTCTCCTCTATCCATCTATTGCTGAGCTTGGGAAAAGTTACTTTGGCAGCTACACTTCTCAGTAAACTGGGGGGGGGGGTGTTGTGGGGTTGCATTCCCCAAACAAGGACTTTCTCCAGCTCTCTGTCTGTCCCTCGGTGTTTATTTTCCGTATCTCAGATGCTTTTTCCCATTTCTAATTCTAACCAGTGTGGTGTAGCGGATAGAGTGACAGGACTAGGACACTCGAGAACAGGGTTCAAATCCCCACTCAGCCATGGGAACTCACTGGTGGAGTGGAACTGGTAAAACCACTCTTTAAACATCTCACTTACCTTGAAAGTCCTATTAGGGCCACTATAAGTTCGTTCCGACTTGACGGCACAGAACACACTCAGAAATTCCAACCATCGTGATTAGAAGTTCGAGCACTCTCCATGAAATTTATTTTCCATACATTTGAAATAAGACCAGACCCGTAGACTCCTTCCTTTTTCCTTGTGTGTGTATGAGTGTGCTTTTGTACAGACCCATTCACGCGCCTCCCAAAAGCAAAGAGAGAATCAATTGTAAATCCACTATTAATATATAAAAAAAACTTCTTAAAATTTTGACTCTGTTTCAGCCTCGAGTCACCCAAATTGTATTTATCAATGTAAACATTTATAAAGCAAGGTCATCAGAATTGTTTTGGGGGGCGGGTTGTTTCTTAAAGGTACTTCCTTAGGAGAAGTCTCTCTCCCGGTCCCCCTCGTCCACAAACAGGCCTGTCATAATTATGTCTTATCAGTAGGTCGTGCCATCTATTCATTCTTAGATGAGGGTGTGTGTGTTCTCGGTTGTTGTTTTACTAACAACAACAACAACAACAACAAAAAGTCAGGACAGGAAATTAGAAGCAGAGAACGACGAGGACTAGAGAAAACCTGCCTCTCTCTTCCCAAGATTTATTAGCATAACTTGACACCTAATTGCGAAGCACGTGAATCTATAAAGCTTTTTTCCCTAGCCTTCGAGGCCTAGGTCCACCACGAAGCGATTTGCATATTTCCTTTCCCTTACTGACGCCGTCAGGAAGCAACCTTGGCGTTTGCCCAAGCCCGGGGGGGGGGAGGAATAAACCCCCTTTCTCCCCCTCCTCCGCCCTGAGAAACGAAATTCTACGTATCTTTCTCCTTATTTTCCCCCTCCCCCACCCCTTTCCGCTTCCCGTCGCCGGGTGTTTTCATTATGATGATGATGATTATTATTGCTTCATTTTTAACCTCCATTTATGCATTGCCTTGTTGGGGATTTTATATCAGCTATTCTTTCTGTTTTCCCCTCCGCGGCACCCTGTCTGTTCGTCTCTCTCTCTCTCTCTCTCTCTCTCCGTCTCCGCTCCCTCTCTCTCTCTCTCTCTCTCCGTCTCTCTCTCTCTCTCTCTCTCCTGCCTTCTGCTGTAATGCCAGAGGCCATTGTTAACCGTGAACAGGGCGTACCAAGACTATAGGGCAGTCAGAATCAAAGGATTCCCTATACATCTTTGGAAGGCTGTCTAGAATCTTGAGATTTCTACCTCTCCTCACCTTCCCCCCACTCCTTCCCAAATGGAGAGACTGAGAGAGAGAGAGAGTGTGTGTGTGTGAGTGAGTGTAGACCCGAGCATCCCTCACCGTAAGCTCCTATAGAGATGTCCCCCCTCCTTTTGGCGTTATGACCGGATTTCTCTCTCTAGATATTCCGTGAACATTTAGAAAAAAAAAAACACGAGAGGAATGGGGGGGAGCTCTCCTCGCTTATTGATTGCGTTGGTTGCTGGCTGAGAAAATATATTATGTCTGCTCGCCGCGCTGCTCTCGTCAGAGGCTAAGGTAAGGTGGACCGAAATAGGCTATCAGTTTGTGAATGGCGGAGACCGTGTCTCCATGATTTATAGCTGTATGACTCGCATCGCGGTTCATGAAGAGTTCACAAGCTTTAAGCTTCCTTCCACGCAACGACTCTCTCTCTCTCTCTCTCTCTCTCTCTCCCCCTCTCCCTCTCTTCTTCTTCTTCTTCTCCCCCTCCTTCCCTCCCCTTCGTTCTACCCCCTTTTCTTTTCCATTTTTGCTATTTTCACCCCTCTATTTTTCTCCCCCTTTTCTCTTTTCCTTTTCATCTAGAACGGTTTCTTTTTCTCGTTCTTCTATTTTCCCCTCTTCTTTTTTTCCTCTTCTCCGTGCTCTCTCTCTTTCTGATGTGATGGAGAATTAGTTTCTTTTTTTAAAAAAAACTAAGAGTAAATCTCAGATTGCAGACAAAATGTTTAAACTGTTTTGAAACTCAGTCGTCATCACCATTATTATCATTATTGTTGTTGTTACTGTTGACTTCGGCCTAGTATGGGGAAATAGACTACCAGGGGAAAGGGTCTTCTATTTTTTCCCCCTCCATATTAAGAGTATGACTGAGAATTTTAGAATTCTTTTTCCATCATGGAGGTGAAAGAGAAAGAAACAGCTGCTATTTCTATTTCCGTCACCATTGATACAGCCTTCAGTTTGGTCTTCTCACAAGCCCTTAAAGCTTCTTTATGCCTCTTCGATTCAAATTCAAAAGAAAATTTTTTAAAGCAAAACATCTCTTTTGCCAAAGTTACCAAGGAGAGGCACATTTATTTTGAAACCAGATTCTTTGGAAATAATTTTTAAAAATGAAACTTCTACACATGCAAAAAAATAAAACTTCAGAGCTGGGGTTATAATTTCAAAGACTAACTACAAATGCAATTTCTAATTTCAACTAAAATTTCAGTATGTGTTATGTGTATATTTTTAAAAAATAACAGCAGCCACAATAATTCCTTGGGGTAAATCATTTGCCAATCCACCCAGGTTCGACTAAGATAAATGACCAACATTTGGGGTGTATTGAAAGATGAGTTACAAAAGAGGACTGAAATCTTGGCTACTGAACATACAAACAACTTGGGATTCCTTTTCTGAGAAGAGTAGAAGAGCAGATTAATTTTTAATGTACTATTTAATTTAAAAAAAAATAATTTGCTGCTTACATCTTATAGGCTCTCCAGAGGTCCCAGAAAATCCAAAACAAGCCAACAAGGCCTAGTAAAATATCATTCTGGCTAAACTCCTCAGTCAATTTCAGCTCATCTTTCATAATCAAATGAATGATTACCTCTTTTCTTTTTTCCTTCTAATTAGTTCATTGGGAAGAAAACCCTAGACAGTTTATGTGGGCTAAAAAAAAATACTCCTGCAAAGAGAAGCCAGACACACTATCATTCTTTGCAGGAACACCCAGGAAATATTTTAAGTGCTTAGTTGTGGAAAACAATGGTTATGTCTCAGCCATGGACAATGAACACAGCATAGTATTTTGGAGCACTTCTGCAAGCTATCCTTATGAACTGAAGAGGAGAATGAGGTCAGGCAGTGAGTGAGATGAGATCTGAATTACTTTTAGATTTTGAACTACGTATTTTAGGGATAACAGAAGGGAAAGGTAGCAATCTGTCACAGTTCACACACCCACCCACCCCCCAAGATCTTCCATTATTTCTAATGGTCTGAAATAGCTAATACAGTACTATTTTGAATTCCAGCAGAGACTAGAATAGAATCTAGCTTATGGGAAAGAGGCATTTGAAATGAAATACAGAATGGCAGAATATAGGGAAAGAGGAATTCTTTTGTATGTATATATGTATACACACACAAGCAGTCAGAGACCGTCATAGAGATAAAATAACACGTATCTTCCTTCTACTAATTCATTTTCTGATCTTCTAAATCATTTCAGTCTTCTTTCACCCTCAGAACTTGGAAGATGTTAATGTTTCTGTCAAGGACTGATCTTTTCTTTTCTATTCTATTTTTCTTTTGTTATGAGGGAGGCATCTTCTCCCACCATAAGAAAAAGGACAACAGACCAAGCAGGGAACCAAATGGCTTGGTGACTAAGTTGGGTTTTGTTCAAAAGTAAAGATGAGAAGAAATTGGGGGAAACTGGTTTAGGAAAGAGGCCAGACTCACACCCTGAAGTGGCAACTGTCTGCAGGAAAGAGAGCTTTCCCTGCTCCACTTCCAAACTGCAACCAGTGTCATAAAAACAACGCACATATACATCAAAAGAGCCAGCTTCAAAGAACTTAATATAAATGTCCAATTCTGACAATATCTTCACCTTTTAGTTGAACACAAAACTGTGCAAATTTGCCAAAATCGCAGAAATTGAATTCATTATAATCTACATCATGCATTTTTAAAATATGAATGTTACACTTAATTTATGCATTTAAAAGCCTGATTTTGATTAATTTTAAGGTAACTGTTAAAAACAATATTATTCTACCTATACTTGTTCACTTTGTTGCTGTTGATTCCCTGAGGCTCCTTACTCTTGAGAGGAAACAAATCAGATTAGGAGAATATTAAATCCTAATATTGCAACATGAATTCAGGTTACAATAGCTTAATTTGAGGCCTGTACCTATGTGTGTGTCTATGTATATATATATATTCCTATATATATATAGGAAAACATGGAAATGCTACCAGCACTGATGTAAAATAATCTATGCAGAAAAGGTCTACCAAGTGAGTTTGTATCTCAAGCGTTCACTTTGTTTAGCATGGAAGTTAGTCTCTAGAAGAGTCCAACACAACTTCTATATCCATGTTAGGTTTTCTCCCCAACTGAATCCCTGTAATTGAGGATAAATGGGTTGGGACAGACATGGAAAGCAAGGATTCTACTGCTTTCACTCCTTTTTTTTTAATGGGAGAGGGGAATACCTGGTTCTTGTTTGAGTATGCTTATCTTTCTCAGTGTGCAGATAAATATTAGGCATCCACAACCATGCAGATTTTAGTGAATTGGGCTGAAAGGCCTGCAAGAAATTCTGCTGCTGCCTTATGTCTACATGTATTTTACACCTACACGAGCAATTTATAGATAATGGCTCTTGCACTCAACTCTAGAACAACAAATCGGAAATAAGACCAGGGTGATGCTGTTGAGATATTGATTGATTTTGTAACCAAGCGTGCGTCAGCGGACACCCCTCCCCCAAATTTGGTTTTGAAATATTCGATGTGGCCACTGCTCCTCTAACGGAGAGACAAGAGGCGCGCCCAAAAGCACCAGGCAGGCAGAAATCTGTTTGCAAGAGGCGGCAAGAGCATCTGCTGTCCGCTCCCCACCCTCCTCCTCCTCCACCTCCTCCTCGGTAGCCAGCGAGCTAGGCTATTCATGTCACGAGGCTTTTCAATGGCCAAGATGGATTCATAGGCCGTTCGGTATTATTGTGTGTTGCCTTCTAACCTTTCAGGTCAGCTTCCAAAAGACACCGGGGAAGGCCCCACCACCACGTGACCTTGGGGGTGCCAATGTCCTTCCATGAGGGGGTCAACCCGAGCGTGGTAGCAGCGAGCAAGAACCTCGGGCAGCCCCAGCAGTCATGCAGAAGGCCACCTATTATGACACCTCCACCCTCTTTGGGACATACTCCTACCCAGGAGGGGCCAACGGGTTCGGCTACGAGGGCCCCGTGCCGCAAGCTTTCCAACCGGCTGCTCACGTGGAGAATGACTACCAGAGGCCGGCCTGCACCCTCCAGTCTCTTGGCAACCCGGCCCCGTTGGCCAAAACGAAAGACCTGAATGGGAGTTGCATGCGGGCCAGCCTGCCTCAGGAGCACCACCCGCCCCCGCCTATCTCACCACCGTCGAACCCCATCACCACCCCGACCAGCAACAGCAACAGCAACAGTAACAATGGCGGCGGTGGCAGCAATAACCATAACCAGCCTGGGGGTGTCAAAAGTGCCTCCAGCAAATCCAGCTTGGGCTCTAATAACACCGGCCTCGCCAAGCAGATTTTCCCCTGGATGAAAGAATCGAGGCAAAACTCCAAGCAGAAAAACAGCTCCCCCACCACAGGTATCTGCTTTTGGAAATAACAACCGCAAAACACACAATCTCCCCTGGACACCAGGGCTTGGTAAAGTAACTTTGGGAACAATCATTTCTTGAATTATCCTGCTAGGATAGGGAGAGGCCATGCTGGCTAGGAGATTCTTAGGAACTGGAGTTCAAAAAGTAACTTTTGTAAACTCTTCCAGAAAAAACACAACCCACACTCATGTAAACATTTTGGCTAAAAAGAAGGGGAGAAGTGAGACAGGAGCTTGTGCAGTGTTGTCAGCCCTAGCTGGAAGCAGAATTCTTTGCTAGCCCAGCTTGGAGATTTCTGGTACCCCATGGTGGCCTCCCATTCCAGGCACTAGCCAGGACCATGAGATTGGGCTGTTCAGAATGGTAGAGTGCTGTGTGATGATTTCAATGCCCTACCCAAACATCTCAATGTCCCCCACATCCCCACAATTGTAGGGGGTAATGTATATTTCTTGGTTTACCTCACAACATAGTAAGCCAAATCTGCTGGGTTATTTTGTACTGTGTGGGAATTCAGACTTTTGCACAATAGTATCTCTGGCTAGTTGTCGAAATTCTCTTTTCTAGAAGAAGCCTGGGTGTGGGTAACTTTGCTTGAAAGGAGATATTGATAGATGGGATCCAGCAGGATATTCTGCCAGAATATTTTCCTGTCCAAGTGCCACGGAAAATCAGCGTGGCAGGTCCCAGTTCCCAGTGTGGCAGGTCCCTGGTCAGTACTGGTCATCTACCATCTGCAGCTGTACAAGGACGGAAGTGTTAGGCTCACTGTCCAAACAGCTTCCCATGTGCCAAGAGAGGTATTAGGGGAAAGGTCCTAGTTCTGACAGTGAAGAGCAGGAATGGTTGTTAGAGAAAAGAAAGCAGGAAAAAAAAAACAGTGAAAATGGTGATTGGAAGTAAGAGCTTGTGCCTGAAAGAGGAACTTGGTATGGAAATGGAAAATGCCCTGATGAGGAAGGTAGGAGGAAGCAGGTGCCATGGTATGGTTTAGAATGACAGACAAGACTGGGACAGAGCTCAAAATACAAATATATGTATGTACATATATATAATAGAACTGACCAAAATCTCCATGCCAGCTCGGCCACTAGCCATACCCACTGAGGAATGCTTGTTCAACTACAACTTTTCTAGCCACTGGGCTGGGAGTACATGATGAGGATGGCAACACAGTTATATCAGTTTCTGAGGTGTGTAGGGAGGCCGAGGGACAAAAGAAGGCAAGGATATGGATAGATATACCCGTCAAAAGACCAGACTTCCATTTTATCCATGGAAGATTTGGGAATGATCAATTGAACTTTAGAAGCAGCCAGGTATGCTGAACAACCTCTACCCCTAATTTTGTTTCCTGAGGCAATGCTCTCGGGGATTCGTGTTCAAAGCATCTCTTATATAGATCAACTTGTATGGGTGCCAGTAGGAGAGGCTGATCTACCTGTGTAGCATGGTGACACAGAGAATAGATTGTACCATTTCAGGTTACAGGTGGGAAGAGATGTTTTGGAATGCTCCCCATTATAACATTAAACTTCTAAAATCCTTGGAATGAAACAGCACTTGCAGAAGAAAAGTTCTCTTCTCTGTTTCCTTCTGTGGAAATTAATTATTGCAAGGGTTTTCTTTTTAATCTAAGGAAGTGTTCAAGCATTGAAGTGGCACTACCACCACTTGATTTGTCACCTTCTTCCTCCTATCTCAGTTTGCAGAATGCAGAACAGGTTAAGTTGAACCAGACATTCTGGCCAGAGCTGGTTCATCATGAATGAAAAGTCACTGGTTTATAATGCCTGTTTGTTTTACACCTGACAAGACGTGTTTTCATCAAAGCCCAGAGATGTGTGCTATATTCCGTTTTATAAACCACTGGTTTAGCATGGATGCTCACCAATACCAGACAGAGAGTAGCTGATTTGTTGCACACAGGATGAGTGCTGTTGCACAATCTCTCCACTATTATTCCAGAAGAAATGGCATTTGTCCATATATAATCTAGTAATTTAGCACAAGTCCTTCCTGATAGAAAAAGGGCACACTTGTGCTTGGTATTTAGAGTTATTAAGCAGAAAAGGAATGAAAGCCTGCAGGAGCCTCAGACTCTCAGTATCATTCCTAAAACTCTGAGGTCAGAATCCTAAACAGATTTACTTGGAAGCAAGCATGTGTACATCATTGGAACTCAACGCTAAATCTACCTTAGTGTTGGGAACCACTGGCCTAAAGTAAAGCTTAACCTATTTTCTATGAGGAAGTAGTTAAGTCTGTCCTGGCATGTTGCCGAAATTTAAGTGGCAAAATAAATTTAAAATTTAAAGATAAATGAGAGAGGGAGAGTACAATAATATGGTACTATAAAGGCTGACAGATTTATTTCAGTGTGAGCTTTTGTGAATCAAAACCCACTTCCACTTCTTCCAACACAAAGAGTGGAAGTACATGGTCTCTATATTTTTATACATAGCACTTGATAATAGGTATATTTATAAATACAGACATCTATTTGCACTCTTTGCATCTAAAGAAATGGATTTGTGCAACAAAAGCTGACACTGAAAATACATGCATGCATGCACACACGCACACACGCGCGCACACACATACATACAATCTGCTGCAAGGATAGAGAATATGTAGCCCTATAGATATACCAACAATTAGCCTGGGAGAAAATGAAAGGGAAATCTACTAAGGAGAGAGGCAGCTGACAAGCATTCTAAAACTGTTCACATCTTGCCAAAAATAAAAGCCATTGAGCAGATTTTCTGAGCAAATGCCCATAGAATCAGAGTCTACACTGACATGTTTGTGTTAAAATCATTACAATATTACAATCACAGTGCATTCGAAATTTCACTGATTCACACATCGATGTGTCCCACTTGATCTCAAAGGCTCGTAGGTGAATGTGAAAATTTCTTTCCTCTGATCTGTGGGGGCTCTTTAATTTGCCACTTCATGTTGCAGTCATTGTCAATTCAGCCCCACTTCAACTGGGACCAGTTAGTTCCTCTCAAGTAAATATGGCAACAATACTTGAGCCTCTTATCAAATACTTTCAGAATTTTCAAATTGTCACAGTTTCCAAATTGCTTTCACCACACAAAAAGGAGTCTGCATTTCTCTATGCTCCCAGCAGCAGATCTGTCAATATCTCTGACTCTGTGTTGTATACAGGCCTGCTATGTCAGTTGCTTTGATATTCTGCAGAGTCACTGAATGCAATAGTGTGGCATGGTAGACCTTTGTGATTGTAGCAGCTACCTACTTTCCAATACTGGGTTTGGGTTTGCATTAACAAAAAAATGTTTTGCTACATTTAAAAAGTAATCGAGTGTATAGAGATATAGCATAAGAGAGTGAAGAATGGGCTAAAACCTTTGTCCCTGAAGTTTTAGTTTTCTTACTGCAGGGAGTTTTGAGAGGAAAAATGCCTGAGAAACAGATAGTGGATTGCAATGTAAAGTAATAAAGCCTCAGTGCATTACCACTTCATCTTCTTCCAAGTGTGAACTAGGCTTAAACCCCACTGAATCACAGTTGATCTTATAGTTCAAATAATGATCACAGCTTCCAAGTAAACACCACTAGCTCATTAATTTGCATGGCAAAACTCATATTTATTTTTAAAGCCCCAGATTATTTTTAAAGCCCCATCAGTATTTAACTGTGAGAGAAAAAGGTGCTAGGATTCTGGTTTGTATGCAAAGAAAGTGTGCCTTTTCCTTTGGAGGCTTTAACTCCAATTTCTGATGTTTGGATGCTACTCCATTGAAAGAAAGGGGAGCTTTCTATTGGACAGTGTCCCCAATAATTGTAGTATATCTGTGCATCTGAAAGAGAGAGAAAGAGAGAGAGATCTATTAGCAATTATATATTAAGACCTGTGTACTAAAGGCATATGTAGAAGCATGCCTGTCCTTCTGAGCTCCTTAAACCCTGTAGAATATCAAAGTAACTGACATAGCAGGCCTGTGTACACCAGCGCCTGATTAATTTTGCTTTCCAAACACTGCCCACTTGCCAGACGTAATTTCCTTTGAAAGGGTCTGTTTCAAAATAATCGACTCCCAAATAAATAGCCCTGGATTCCTTTTCTGCATGACATGATCAAATTTTCATAAAGCGAAGGGGCAGCTTCGGAGAACAGAACTCTTAATAAATGACATGATTATGGAGTGAGGACTGGAAGAGAAGGAGGGGAGGCTGAATTCTTTCTCGCCTGTTGGAGGATTTATTAAGAGGCCTGTGCATTCAATTTTCTGCATGTAAGTAATTATCTTTGATTTCATTTCCCCCGACCTCCCTTTCCCCCCAGAAAGCTGCAGTGGTGAGAAAAGCCCTCCAGGCAACTCCTCGGCTTCCAAGAGGGCTCGTACGGCTTACACCAGTGCCCAGTTAGTCGAGCTGGAGAAGGAGTTCCATTTCAACCGCTACCTTTGCCGGCCCCGCCGGGTGGAGATGGCCAACCTGTTGAATCTCAGCGAAAGGCAGATCAAGATCTGGTTCCAGAACCGGAGGATGAAGTACAAAAAAGACCAGAAGTCAAAAGGCTTGGGCTCTTCCTCAGGGGGTCCTTCCCCAACGGGAAGCCCACCCCAAACCATGCAGTCCTCAGCAGGCTTCCTGAACGCCTTGCACCCCATGACTTCGAACTATGATGCCCCCTCGCCGCCTTCCTTCAACAAACCCCACCAGAATGCCTACGCTATGCCCGCTGCCTACCAAAACCCCATCAAAGGTTGTCCCGCCCAACAGAAGTATGCTAACACAGCACCTGAGTATGATCCCCACGTTTTACAGGGTAATGGAGGAGGAGGAGGAGGTGGTGGAGGAGGCTACGCACCCCCCAACATGCAAGGCAGCCCAGTCTACGTAGGTGGGAGCTACGTGGATTCTATGCCCAACTCAGCTCCCTCACTTTATGGGCTGAACCCTCTCCAACATCACCAGCCGCCAAGCATGGAGTACAGTGGGGCCCCCCCAATGGGCCCCAACCAGCACCATGGACCCTGCGAGTCCCACCCAACTTACACAGACCTTTCCACCCACCACGCTTCCACTCAGGGTAGAATCCAAGAGGCACCCAAGCTGACCCACCTGTGAGGAGGGGCAGGACAGACTCAGGGGCAAGGGGAGTTAATGGAGAACTGGGACTGGGGTGGGTGGGAGTTGGTTGGGTCTGTGGTCAGTTGATCAGCTTGTTGATTTTGTTAAAGTGTCAGTGGGCTCTTCTTTGAAAACCACAACAACCTTTGCGTTGAAACCCTCAGAACTCTTCAGAGCAGTCTTTCCCAAGCCCGGACCCCCCCACCTCCCCACCCCTGGATGTGCTGGGCTAAAATACCCACTGCCCACAGCCAGCAGCATCATGTTATCTGGGGATGATGGTTGTTATAGTCCAGCACATTTGCAAATCTGACACAAGGTTGTGGAAGACTGTTTCAGGTGGTAGTTTGGAAGCTGAAAACCCTTTGGCATCTGGATTTGCTGCTACTGCTTTTTGCCACTGCCATTCATTTCCCCCCCTCCCAGACAGCAGAGCATCAAGTTTAGTCAGAAATTATCTTTCTGGAGCTGAAACAAGGTGACCTGGAAGTCTCCCAATTAATTCCCTCCTCAATAATATGAAAGGAGCTTGTATTCTGCAACTGCTCACAGTACAATGCCATATTTTCATGTTTGGAAGTCAAGCCCATTAAACAAAGAACGAAAGCTGGGCCCTAAAGGACTCTGCTAAAGTTAATGTATGTGAAGAAAAGTCAGTAAGGTTTCTTGGCCACCATGAAAAAAAATCATCTTCTGTTTTCTTCAGAGTATCAAGAGCTCTAACTTCTCACTGTCCGTATAGCCTGTAGAAGTAATAACTCCTGTTACTCCCAAGTAAATCTAGGGTTTAAAGATCCTCTATTGGATAGGAGCTATACTGGCCAGCCAGACTTTATTTCCAAATTAGAGTGCAGGTTTTTTTTTTTTTTTAGTGCTCATAGTCAAGCGATGGTTGCAGATTTCCAGGTCACAAACTCACCTGAGTAACTTCAAGGAGAGCAGAGTACGCTACAGATCCAGGGCTCCAAGCCAACATGTTAAACCTGCCCTTCTGTATCTCCCCCACACAGAGGCAAAATATTAAATCCCTGCTTCTTAACCTTCATGGGTCTCTTTTATCACCACAAGACAAGTGGAGGTTTTGAACATCCTTGACCAAATCAAGCAGATGTGGCCTTGTTTAATGTACTCTATAAAGACCAACAATTGGGAAAATTCTATTATACAGCCCTCATAATCCTTTTCCTTACATACTGTTTACCTATTAATAAAATTATGAAGGCTGTGATCCCATGCACAATTACCTAGAAGAAAGCCCCACTGAAAACAATGGGACTTACTACCGAGTAGACATGCATAGCGTGCTCTGTGACAGAGGTTGTCCAAGATCATTGCAGGGCTACCAATTGCCAGCACATTTATTTAGTAATAAGACCTTTAAAATTGATAGACATCATCCAGAGACAATTATAACAAGCATTATGTTCAATTGATGTTGTAAGGAGGAAAACTGACTTTTATGGAATAGCACCCTACACTTAAATATAAGTAGTTTCAGGAGGAGGGCTAACAAATAAATTGTTTATGATTGTAGAGGACTACATAGGTGTTTACAGACAATCAAGTATCCATACCCACGTTTACATATACACACCATTGATAGTGCAGTCCTATGCATGCTTACACAGAAAGTAGGTCCATTAGATTCAGTGGGGCTTGTTCCCTACTGCCTCAGTCAGGTCCAATTCAAGGAGAACAAATGAGGGAAGGGGACTTCAAAAGTGAATTTCAACCCCTTCAGAAATCCCTTTTAATAATCTGATATACCAGCTAACAATTCATGAGGCCAGTGAATAGCTTTCAAATTTGCATTTCATCCTTCTCTTTGTACCAGTGTTTTGACACAAATATTTTGCATATACTGTACAAAGATGTGATGATTTTAAAGCGATATCAATGAATCCAACATAATAGACTTTATTCTTTTTTAAAAAGGAGTAAAAACCCAAAACCTCCTGAATTATGCACACAAAATTGTGAATGTGGAAAAACTCCATTATTCTTCAATCCACTGCTGTCCCCCCAAATCTAAACAATAGATCCTCAAAATGCAACAGGGTTACAGTTTTAAAGATGGGGGAAAGATCATCTTTAAGTGGAGAATCCCCTTGGCAAAGTCTTCCACTCTCACCTGTCCTCCACTACATGCAAGCTGTTAGATTTCCTCTCCGGAACAGACTCTCTGCCCCTTTGGTCTATTTCCTTCATCCCATTATCTGAAAATTATACACTATTTACAGCTTTATGTCCCCCATCATTTAATTCCTCTGCCCATCAAAATTAATGGGGAAAGGAAAAAACCTGAGGACCCTTTTACATTGTAATTTCTCAGCTTGCATTTAAAGTGGGGGGGAGAGAAAAAAAATTTTTAAATTAGAAGAAAGTAGAGACCACCCTCTCCTTCCTCATAAAGTGACTGCCTTTTCTAACAGTTAATTTAGGGTTGGGGGGAGCCTCACATCTTAGGCATCTGGTGCTTGTTTGCATCGCTTCTTCTCTTGAACGTGAAAACAGGGTATATTTGAACAGAAACTGTTATGTCCCCCAAATGGAGGTGGAAGTAAATAGCCCTTTGGGGGAGGGCAGGGCGCATTTACTGATGCCTCTTCTTTGGGCTGGCATCCTTCTTGCACTTAGAGTTTACATTTTAATGGGTATATATATCAACTTTTGAAGGACACCCATTGGAGAACGTCTTTCAGTGGGCGTGTGCTGTGTTCCAGTGAACATTCATATATATAAATATATATATTATATATTTATTGGTTATAGCCAGTTTTAAACTATTTTTCTTTTGTTGGTTTTGTATTATTTATCCTTGACATTTATGTATTTATAAGAAAAATGTACTTTTTTTTAGTATTTACTTGTTATAAAGGAATATGGTGTTTCTCCTTGTCATTGTATTACCAATTTTTATTTTCTTCTTTTAGTTATTGTAATTTAGGGGAAAAGCCAGTAGTTACCTTCGTACTTAAAATAATGTGTTTAGTTCTACTGGAGGCATGAAATCAGAGCCAGGCTGTAATTGTATAGTCCTCAGTTAGAAGAGCTAGTTAAACCCCAAATCCCCCTTTCTCCTCTACCCCGGCCACCCCGTTCCTCCTCCTCTTTTTTTGAAGCATCATTCTTTGTTCTTTACAGTAGGTAATTTTTATTTCTTTGCTTAAGGGTTGTCTGTTTAACAATTCTTGAATAAACGTTCTGTTCTTAATTTGCTCTTGTCCCATTGGTCGGATTTGAAAACACCAAGAAAAAGTGTGAGAGAGAAACTTTCAACAAACAATCAGATAGGAAAGTGCATAAAAACAAAAAGAAAGCATTTCTAATTTTTTTAGAAATTAACGGGAAAGGCATTTATCTATCTCATCTTCTCCTATTTAATCTCTAAGGTTACGGCTGCCGTTACTTTGTTTTACGGCTTATAAAATTGGAACGGGTTTCCTAGGCTGATTGTGTTTACTTAAAAAGTTAATCGCTAGGGGGTTTATATCTTCTCCTTCTCCTCCTCCCCCTACCTCCGCCACCCCCCTTCCCTTCCACTTTGAAAATCTTTTTCTAAATAGTCTCACGCCAATTAAAATTACCCCTCATCTTTGGCGAATACAAAGAAGGGCGATCACGTGCCATCCAGAGGAAACAGCCATTGGGCCTAAAATGAAAACAAAGGAAAATGATTAATCATAACAAAAGGCACAAGGGGCTTTCTTGCTGAAATTAAGGGGGGGCGCACTATGAAATTAAATCACTAAATAAAACAAGAAAGGAGTCGAAGACAGCTGCTGCTGCGCCCTACAAAGTTGGGGGGAGGGGAGTTTGTTTGCAAAAAAACCCAACTAATTTGTATTTTATGCTCTCAACCCTTAAGAAAACTTATTTTTACAAGCAGCGCGTTTCCATAAAACTTTTATGATGTCGGAACTGGGTGTAAATAGCCTGTCAAATTAGAACGTCATGTTTATACGGCTGCGAGTCCAAGGATTGCAAGCAAAATGCGGGTTTGATTGAAGAAAGACCTCGGAAAGGTGCTGGGTTAACTCCGCCATTCTGAGCCAAAAGGTGTACTTCGCACCATTTACTGTTGCGGGTGGCAGTAGCAGCAGTAGCAGCGGCAGCAACAATAGTGCTGTTCCTTTACCGTTCCTGTTATTGCCTTCCTCACCGCTAAGCAGTACAAACATGGTGCTGGGCGCTGGTCAGAAATCAAGTGAAGACCCTGTTTTTTCTTCCATGCACCCCCTCCTTTCCATGAGACTTTTACCATTTATGCAGGGCTGGCCAGATGAGATGTAGGGTGGCTCTGAGCGTCTTGTGGAACAGGACATCCCTCCCCATCCCTCCGCTGTGGGAGCAACACAATGTACTGTATTTAACTGTTACAGTTGAAGTTCTAAAGGTTGTTACCTAAGGCCTAAATCCAGTTGCTACTCCTACCTAGAAGGCATGCTTCTTTTTTAATTTCCAGTTTGAGGGTCTTCCTAAGGCCTCAATCCAGTTGCTACTCCCAGCTTGAATAGACTCTATGGATCAATGGAATTAACCTAACTGTCGATTTATCACTCAGCAAATAATTAATGGGTCTGTTCAAGCTGGGAGTAGCAACTGGATTTAGAATGAAATATTTAAATTAATGAATAGTCAAATAAATAGAAGACATATTCAAGCTCTGTTCTAGATGTTGTGAGGCTACCACTCACCTCTGTTTCTCACCATTGGCTTCGCTGGCTGGAGTTGTTGTGACATGAAGGCCAACAACATTTGAGCAGTCACAGGTTGTCCAGCCCTATGCCAAACAATGGAACACATCTTTACTTTTCAGGGTTTTGCTGTTCTTCAGGAGCCACCGAACTGGGGAAGACACCAACAACGCTCTTGTTACTGGATATTATTTATTTAAGTATCAACCCTGCACTTACTTCTGAGAGTCTTACAGAGAATAAGAAACGTTTCTCAAAATCAAATCAAACACCAAGAATGGGGTGGCGGGAGCAGACATGTTTATTCCTTTGAGGGGAGGACTGGTGCTGCGGAAAGTCAGGTTTTAAAAGTCCTTCTTTCCTAAACATGGGCACTGTGGGGATTTCTGAAGACAGAAAACAGAGGATTTTGTGCTGCATCCATGACATTTTTCAGGATTTACTGTGATCATCTAGTTAGCTAGCTACCAGCTAGCTATCACTGTCCTTCTGTATAACAGAAACACAACTGTAATGAACAATCTTCCCAAATGTTTACTGGACATCCTGGCTGTGGGATTCTAAGAGTTATGTTTTTTTTTTAAATAAGTAATTTTTCCAAGCTCTAGTTACAACAGATGACTGCTACAAGTCATCATACTGACCACTGATAGGACTCTTCTGTGCACAGCTGGTTCCTAGTTTTGGGGTACTATAAAGGAACAGCAAACTGTTGGTTTTTTACTTAACAGCAGTTGAATTTTCATGGCCAGGGATGGGAAAAGTATGTGTGGGATATATGCTTCATGTTCCAAAATATCTCACTTGACCACCAGTACTACCGTGTTTCCCTGAATATAAGACAAGGTATTATATTATTTTTTGCTCCAAAAATGCATTAGGGCTTATTTTCAGGGGATGTTTTAAATTTTTTTCGTGTACAACAATCTACATTTATTCAAATATAGTCATGTCATCTTTTGGTTGCTGCACAATGCTACACAATGGTGGAGGGCGAGTTTTCACTTAACTAGGGCTTATTTTGGGGGTAGGGCTTATATTACGACCATCCTGAAAAATCATACTAGGGCTTATTTTCAGGTTAGGTCTTATTTTTGGGGAAACAGGGTATGTACTTCAGTTTCAGTAGGTTGGGTGCCATTTGCTGCTCTGCCTCTGGAATCTCAATGCCATGGCCTGGCAAAAGCCACTGCATGTAGTAAATGACAAAGATGAAAATAGAATGTAGTAGATTCTTCATGTCGTGGTGTCAATCCTGGGCAATGGATACTAGATTCCTCTAGTGTAAGATGTAGACAATATATCCTGTACTTACAAACTATCTAGCTTAGTATTGTCACCAACCATGAACACTATATATTACCTTCAAAGTCTGAAGAAAACACCTCTGTGTATGAGTTGCGGGGGAACAGCAGTGGGAGAGTGTCACTGTGCAGGTTTCCTGCTTGTTGGTGTACCACGGGAGTTGGTCGGTCACTGTGTGAAACAGGATGCTGGACTAGAAAGGACTTGAGTCTGACCCACCAGGGCTTCCCTTGCCTACCTAACTGGAAACACCTGTTTGAATATCAGAAGGACTTGTACCAGCCCTAAATCCTTTTAACTCCACAGTGCTATATATATAATATACGAAAAATATCATAATGTTCTTTCACTGAATTACAGTCTCTTTTGAATCATATACATATATCTGGGCCAAATATTACCATTGAAGTGTAGTAATCTCTATGTGAAGCCATCTGGGAAGGATTTACCCTATAGTTCCTTCCACCCTCACCCCACCCCATTATCATTATCCACTTCTCGAAGCCAGTGACATTACTAAGGCAAAGAAGCAATATCTGGCACAAACCAACTGGCTTTTCTTGACCACAGTAACAGACAGATGTCATGGTAGTCATAACAAATGCTTGATCTTGTAAGTAGACAGGCCCCATCATCACAACATCTGCCATATCAGTTCACCAGTTCATACACAGAATGGGCACCAATTGCTGTCACATTAATTTGACAAGGATGGGAAATCTCAGAGCTTGGGAAAGTTCATATTTTATACTCACCACTGGCCTTGCTGGCTATGAAATTCCAGAAGTTGTCACTCAAAAGTAACTTCCCCAAGGCCTGGGCAACTCATCAAGGTGAAAGTGGCTCCTCTCATGTCTCTCCTTCACTGTGCCTTGTTACCGATAGCCTGTGTGATCAGATCCATACTTCAAAGATAATAAATAAATCAACCCATATACATAGAGATTTCGGGCAACAGCTTATAGGCAACTTACTGAGTCCTCTAAAACTGCACTGAAGTAATCATTCCTGGATTGGACCCTCCAAGCACTGCTCCTGGGTTTTGTTCTGTCTCCAGAACTACCTGTTTTACAGGTTTTTGCTGTAAGATGTTCCATGAATGGGATTGTGATTATCACAGTCTGCAGTCTACTGATTCCCAAGCAGTTTCATCAACAGAGATTCATCAGAGATTCATCAGAAAAAGAGATTAAAGAGTGTGCTACATATGCAATGAAGGATCCCCTTGCTTTAAAAACTTGTCTATCAAAGTTGTGTTGGTCTCTAGCCCTGTCTTTAATTAATGTAGAAGAGGAAAAATTGATTACATTCACAGATGGGCATGCACTTCAGGCCAGAAAGTTTTGCAAGAAATATTATTTTAATTTTCTTTTATATTTGCTTTTGCTTTGTTTTGTTAATTACAGCCTTCCTATAAGCATAAATAACATTAAAAAACAAAACAAAAACCTGAAGTGCTCTATCCCTTGTGTCCATTACTATAGCTGGGTTATGTTCATCCATGCAAGAAGTAATTTAATATTCTGTGATATTATAATTTAAAAGCACAAGACCGTGGAAACTTTGATTGGGATCTGATCAAACAACAATAGTCAAGAATGTAATGCCATAACCCCCTTCCTTCTCCCATTTCCTTTTGAATGTGATTTTATGGATGATATAACTGAGCTAAATATTGGCCTCCCTGTTACTCAGAACCATGTGAAAAGGTTTCCTCAAATAAGTTAATGTAATGTCAGCCAAAAGGTCCAGTTCCTTGCACTATATAGTCATAAATAAACCTCACAAAGAAATGAGAGAATCAGCAACCTTAGCTTGGGGCAGTGTTGCAACTACCATCCTTAAATGAAAGCAATGTCACTTAAATTGGTCTGATCTGACTTTCAAGAGCATAAGATTAGAATCTGATATAACCCTATAAATTTCCCCTGCCGCCACCCCATTTTATTATTGTTCTTGTTCTGATCTTCTGTTGACTTTTTTTAAATGGAGAATCTCTGTTTCTCAAGCACATGTGGCTCCCAGTGTATGAAATAAGGAAGACTTTGTGTTATTTTATTTATTTAAATGCTTCCAAATTGTAATATAATAGTTTAATCCAATACTCAAGAGATGTCTCACTCACTTAAATTGGGGTTTAACTCCATGTAAACATATATGGGATAGCAGCCTAAATTTGCAATAGATTCAGTTTAAGCAAGGTTAATTTGTCACTAGGTTGTAAAGAGACAGTTAGCTTCTTCAGATGCACTTTCCAGCAATATATCCTTACATTGAAAGCTGTCCACCTACACATGCAAACACACACACACACACACAGGGAGAGAGAGGGAGAGATTCTAAACCTGCTATAGATGGACTCTGGATTCCACTGAAAAAGATGACCTCATGTTCCATTTCAATCCATAATGAGCTATGTGTTTCTTAAATTAAACATTGTTATAATATGAGCAGGGGGAGTAGTCTTAAATGAGGATGAATGTTTTATTTCTCTCCCTTTTCTGTCCTCATGCAAAAATTTCAGAATCTGAGATGCTCCCAGTCAATTTGCCTTTAAAATCACTATCATGTATTTTTGCAGGCAGTAAACATCATTTGTGTAATATTTTGGTCTTTCCCAGCCTTCCCATCAGTATCATTCAATTTGTGGGCTTAAGAACAAGAAACCATTTTTCACAATATAGACTTTACCACAAATTACTTGGATTCTGTTTCAAGAGCCAAAAGTTCATGATATTTTAAACATGTTGTACCATATCATTATTCCCATGTATAAAATACCCACATATGTAATTTTGTATCAGTCAGTCCTTACATAATAATAAAAACTTTTTATGTAGTGTCATTGCAGATGAACTGTTTATGAACAAAAACATTAGGGACTTTTAGCTGAAACTAGCCACTGACAGCATTGACCAACTGACAGTGGAAATGCAGTAAGCTGAAATTTGATAAGGCAAATGGATTTCCTGTAAAAATGTGATGCTTATTGCCTCAAAATGGGCCTGAAAGTAGAATTATGCTACTAGACTGTGCAGGGCTAACCTAAGCATTAAAAAGTAGCCATCCCTTAAAAACAACAACAAACAACTATCATATTTCACTCTGTATTCTTTCCATTGTAAGGACGCTAAGGCTGCAATAAAATCTTCTGAAAGTTTGGCCAATATTCACCAAATGCCAGGAAAACTATAACTACATCATATTGTAGTTAGACAAGACTAATGTTTCCTAAATCCAGATCCTGATATTAGATTAAAACTCCTACCAGGGCCTTCTATCTGGGGATGGTGAGAATTACAGTCCAAAAAATGTGAAAGGCACCCTGTTGGAGAAAGTATCTTTATATTCAACCTCATAGTATTATTAAAAGCATGTGGATGCACATGCACAAAGTTTTGAACTGCCTCTTTCTAGCCCCAGTCCAAACAATTATTTCAGTAGTATGTCAACAGGAACATGGATGAACCAAGTGTTTTAAACAATGTAGACTCACGAACATTGTGTGGGTGAGCTGGGGTATTGGAGAAGAAATAGAAAAAAAGATGTGCCTAAAAGCCAAATAAATATTCTTGCTTTTTCAAGTCCCATACCATTCAAGAGGAGAGGTTAGTACTGAATTCTCCCATTTAAACCTGTGGGGCTCAAAAGCATAGAAGGTTACCTTGATCATGGCTCATATCATTGCATAAAAATTAGCATATACAGTACTGTTACTAATTGAGATGCAACTAGCGGTTATACTCTCGAATGGCATCCAAAGTGATTTTTAAAACAACTTATATTGCAAGCAATGCTTCTTAGTATCACTTTCTTCTCTGCAGCAAAAGGACACAGTTTTGAACTATTAGAAGATAGTTGTTCAAAATAATGAAAACTGTAGTAATAGTGGTAGCAACAGCAGCCCCAGTAATAATAACAATAATAGCAGTACTGTAGATTTCAGACCAAATCTTAGATCAACAGGGGCTTTGAGAGTGTTCTCTTTCACACTTCCAAAATCTCCATTTGCTCTGGGTTTGAGCTTTTTATTTATTGCCACCCACACAGATGTTTGAGTTGACAAAAGTTTCTAAGCTTTGTTCCATCCCTTGATGTTTCACTGCCCTACCATCTACTTTCAAGTAGGCCCGTGGATGGGGACAAATACAGCTCAAATAAATAAAATAAACAAAAAATTCTAGAGTTTCAGAATGTTTTAAAAATTCCTTTTTATTTCTCCTTTTCTGGACTTCTCCCTTCAGTCTCCAAACTGTCTCGTTTTTTGTACCTTCACTAAGCAAATCTAAATTGTTGGGTGCAGGGAGAATCTGCTCTTAGGAATTTTGATGAACGTCCAAATTCTTTAGGATGTTAGGAGAGGCCGGGCTGTCACAAGCCTTTGGTAAGAAAAGATTGATCGCTTCTCTGGTGCTCTCACCCTCCCTCTCTCGCTCGCTACTCTTTACTCCTTAAGTTTCTGTGCAAGTTTTTTAAAAGACGTTTGGAAATATTATTGGGTGCATGTTGCAAACTTGTATTAGAAAATAAACTCTTAGAACTGATGCGAGATGGATATGTTTTGGGGAAAGGGAAAAATATTTTACTGTAACTTTTATTTCGCTCTTCCCCCCCCCCACTTTAAAGTAAACTTTTTTCCCGCTTATATTTAGTTAATAAATTCACTAACTCACCCTGTTCTCCAAAATCCCTTTCAACATTCTTATTGGTCTCAACACCAGAGTGGAGCAACTGTTCAGTAAGAACTCTATCCAAGTTCCTTTCATACTAACCTGAGTTCACCAGCTGACTTTACCACTTTATAACTTTCTAAAACTGCAGGTCCAGATAGATGCAAATCTCCAATTCGACTTGGTTTTCTTTCATCAGGTTTCAGCGTGACCAGTCATAAACCAATGTCCCCTGATGCTACTGGGACGATTTCTTCTCCACTCATCCCTGAAGTCCTCTCCTGTCCTCTGGGACAAGATGCAGGGTCCCCTTCTTTCCTCATTCGTCCCTCCTGGGTATTGGGCCAACATCAGTGGCTCAGCCCTGGTGAGAGAGGAGTCAAAAGACAAACTGTATTCAGCCACTCTTATCATCCCCTCCTCGCTCAAAACATTCCTTCACATCCTCCTTTGGGGTCACCTTTCTAACCCAAAGAACACCACCATGAACTGCGCCTCTCCAAAAGCTATGATTATTATTGTTACTGTTTTTATTATTATTATTACTGGCCTTTAAATGGGGAGAAAATCCTTCTGTTTTCAACCAGGCTGGCCGTCCCATTGGGCAAGCCCGGCCACGTGACCAGGAATTGGCTGCAATTTATCCCTGCTCGTCAGTTTAATAGAGCAAGGGTCCCCATACGCCTGTATTATCAGCAATATAAGATTTTTTTAAGGGGGGAGGGAGGGGGAGGAGGCCGCAAATAATATTCATACTAAAGCGTTATAAAATATTGGACGGGGGCTTCGAGATCAATCCTTCCTTCCTTCCCCTCCCACCCACCCACTCACCCACCCACCCACCCGCATTTCTCCCCCTCGTCCCCCTCCCTTCTGCACCGGGCCCCTGGAAAAAGCCATGAATTTTGAATTTGAGAGGGAGATAGGCTTCATAAACAGCCAGCCATCGCTAGCGGAGTGCCTGACGTCCCTTCCCGCTGTCCTGGAGACATTTCAAACTTCATCAATCAAGGAACCACCGACGTTAATTCCTCCTCCTTCGGAACAAACCCTTCTCGGCTTGGATCCTTGTTCCTCCTCCAGCAACATCAGCAGCAGCAGCAGCAGCAGCAACAGCAAGAGCCAGCCCACGCTAAGGAGCCAAAAGAGACCGAGACATGGGCAGGCCCAGAAACCCACGCTCCAGCCTCCTGCCTCTGCTTCCTCCCTGGCTGGAGAATTTCCCTGGATGAAGGAGAAGAAATCTTTTAAGAAAGCCAGTCAAGCCCCTGCTTCAAATTCCCCCTCCTCCGCCTCTTCCTCCTTGCCCGGATCTGCCGCCGGTTCTCCTGCAGGTCTGTATACCGAAAAGGGGACGGCAAAGGCGAAGGATGAACCCTGGGGAGGCAAGGGCGGACGGAGCAGATTTTCTGCGGTTTTTAAAGCCACGCATTCCTGGGACAGATTTTTAAAACATACATATATATAATATATATATACTTCATGGTTCCCTGTCCTAATCCATCTTGAATCAAAACAAATGGTGATATTTTAAAAAGAGAGGATCTTTCTTTCTTTCTTTCTTTCTTTCTTTCTTTCTTTCTTTCTTTCTTTCTTTCTTTCTTTCTTTTTCTTTCTTTCTTTCTTTCTTTCTTTCTTTCTTTTCGCCGCCTTTAACCAATCTTTAGAATATAAATAAAGCCACCTTTCGTTACCGTCTGTATTAATTTCTGGCCCTTCTGTCAAAAGTTACCTCCCTTCGCCCCTATTGTGGTTGTTTATGCTTTGGCTGCTTAACAGAGGAATAATCTGGTCATACCCTTTTGGACAGAGGCGTTTAGTATAAGGTTCTTTTATTTCAAGAGAAAGAGGAAGGGGAGAGGGAGAACAGTTCTTTTTTATTAATTTTATTTTGCCGACCTTCCAAAAATAACCTTTCCTACACTCATCCTGTCCCTCCATCCAAGGATCTTCCATTTTGTGTCGCGCCAATTAAATCCCCTGCCATCACCCTATAAGTCACCAAGCTGGGAAAGGAAAAGGGGTTCTTTCCCTGATCTTCCGGTGCCCTCTCTCCACGTATGCCCAGATGCCCCCAAAGGTGCCGGGCTTGGGTTGCCCACAGATAGAAACCTTTAGAAAGACTGGGATTCGGGTTGGGTCCAAAACTCCACGAAGGAGACTCCGGGAGTCCCGGCTAGCGAGCGCAGGAAAGGATCGCGTATTTTTCGGACCCGTTTTTCCCAAGTTATGTCACCGATAAAAATAGGTATACAGCTATTTTGTTTCCTCCCTATAGTCACCATTAA
This sequence comes from Pogona vitticeps, assembly GCF_051106095.1. Taxonomy (NCBI): domain Eukaryota; kingdom Metazoa; phylum Chordata; class Lepidosauria; order Squamata; family Agamidae; genus Pogona; species Pogona vitticeps. The sequence goes on along the minus strand of NC_135788.1, from coordinate 97,219,440 downwards.
CATATATATATAGATTTCGTTAACATGCCACACAGAAGAGTATCTTCTAAGGCAGGGAGACACGAGAAAGCGCTAGGAGGGAGTACAGAGCAGAACAGGGTAGGGGACTGAGCGACAAAGAAAATTATCGTTCTCCGCTGAAATTTAACAGGAGGCGCTGGGATCTGTGACTTCTCGGTCTTCCTTAAACGTGGCTTGAATGCTTATTTCCCCCTACCCAGAAGGAGGTTGAGGGGAATTTTTTTTTTCCTTTTGTTTGTCGAGGCCCCATCCAAATGCTCACGCACGCACGCACATGCACGCACCTAGCATGTAGGGCTGAGGCTAGGCTTGCCCTGGCCCCACATGGCCAGGAACTTAAAAATCTGCTCCAGCGTGTCTGGAATGTACCAATGTGCGTGCAATTCAAGTAGGGTTCCCGCGGCCTTTTGTCTAAGATGCACAAAAAGCCAAAAGCGTTGCCACATTTCCGCCATATTCTGTATCCTGGTTACTTTTTGAGTCTCCTCTTAACAAAAGTAACATACGGGTGCCAGACTGCCTGTTTAGCACGGTTCTTGGGATAGTGTACTTTAGTCTTGTATAATTATTTTTATTGCTACTGTTATTGCTGTTGCTCTTATTGTGATTCTCCTCCGTCAAGACGTCCAAGGATTCTCAGAGGGCAGCGGGACCGGCGGCTCTCGACGGCTGAGGACGGCTTATACCAACACGCAGCTGCTGGAGCTGGAGAAGGAGTTCCATTTCAACAAGTACCTCTGCCGACCCCGTCGGGTGGAAATCGCAGCGTTGTTGGACTTGACGGAAAGGCAAGTGAAGGTCTGGTTTCAGAACCGGCGGATGAAACATAAGCGGCAAACGCAGCACAAGGAAATCCCCGACGGAGGGGACGGCAGCTTGCACCAAGGCAACGAAGAGGTGGCAGAGGAGGAGGAGGCGGAGGAAGAAGAGGAGGGCAGCTCTCCATTTGGAGGCGCCCTGGAGATCCCTTGCCATTACCCAGCCGACACCAACAGGGAGCTGTCGAGGGCCCCCGCTGGTTACCTGACACCGACAGAAGAAGCAACCCCCAACGCCGGACCAAATGGGACAGCTGGCACTCGCTCTTCCTCCTCCTCTTCCTCTTCCACCACCTCCTCCTCGTCATCGGACAATGCCTTCCTTGAAAGCCAGAAGTCTCCTTTGTTGCCCCCAGACCTGAATATCTTCTCCGTGGATTCCTGCCCACAGACCTCAGAAGGGCTTTCTCCCAGCCTCCAGGGGTTCTTAGACAGCCCTGTCAGTTTCTCCGTGGAAGACCTGGACTTTTTTACCAGCACACTGTGTACCCTTGATCTGCCGCATTTGAATTTCCAGTAAACACCCAGAACGACCTTTCCTTATCTGCCTTGGGTGATGTGCCCCCATAAATGCACACAAGCATACACACCAACACTCCCTGGTCATTTAAATCAAAAGACACCACCACTTTTTGTTCACCGATTCCTCACGTCGGGTCTGCCTCCCCTTCGAAAGAGGGGGCGGCTGTATTTAGATGATCCATCTCTAAAAAATATTGGCCACATTTTAGAAAAAGAATACAGTAACCATATTCCGCCATGGGAATGGTGAAGGGATGGGCGTCAGGCTGGTGCCTAAGTATTAGAGATACAAAATATGGAAGAAGATGTACCCTAGAGTAAGAGAAGACGGTCCTTTGAAAATTTAAACTTCTTTGGAATTAAGATTTTCTCCCCACTTCCATTACCCCGCATCCATTTCCACCTAACATACATCCAAAATTTTCCAAGCATTTGCAAACAAACAAGAAGAAAAATGTCTGCCAATTTTTAAAAAACGAATTTCTCAGGAAGACATTTAGATTTCTTAATTTAAAAACAAAATAGAAATAAGGAAGAATTTTTAAAAACACCGGAGGTTTTGCCCTTCCTTAATGTTTTAGAGGTAGATTATTTATTCAAATGCTTTAATAGTCAAATGCAAATTATTTATTGTACATTATTTTCATAGATTAAATAAATGGCTTTATAGTCTTAAAATACTGCACTCCTGTTTTATATGGATATTTTTAAAGAAGAAGAAATACGATTTACGTTTGTTTTCTTTAACACTCACGATGTTTTGTTCCACTTAGACTGCTTTAACAGAGAAAAGGGGGTCTGCCCGACATTTAAAGGTTTTATATGCATTTGAAGGTTTACGAAATACGAATATACTTTAAAATTATATAATTGTGGGGATTTCAAAAACACAAGAATCTGCTATATTGTTATTGGTGATATCTATAAATACACAATGCAAAGAAGAATCCTTTAAAATATCTGGCATTACAAAAAACCCACAAAATTATCAGGCTGGAAAGATTTAAATGCCTGTATTTCAAAACTGGTTTTATCCTTGAGACAGCATGGGCGGGCGTGGGGGGGGGAACAGAGCAGGAGTACGGAGTATCTTCATAACACAAAGACTAATCCGGAGTCTGCTACAAAGTGAATGTGGAATAAGAAATGGTAATACGAAACTCTCAAACCAAAAATGATCATAATGAAGGTTCCAAAAATAGCGGTAATGTCCGAAATGTGTAGATTTTTTTAAAGTACCCCTCTTAAAAATATATATTCGTAAAGATCGAAAAAAAAATTATAAGATGAAGGGAAAGGGGGAAAAAGAGAGATATTATACACATCAGAATTTAAAAATGTGGGGGGCGGCGGGAAGGGATTGTTAGGATGGTAGTTTTCAGATTGTGTTTCCAACAGTCAACGGGTACTACAGGATAGTAAAGGGGGGGGGCATAGTTATTTGTACAAAATTTCAACGATGCGGAAGAAAGAAGTGTCCCGAAATGAAATACACGCGCCCAAAAGACGAGAGAAGGCAAGTAGGGTGGATGTGAGGTGAGAGACATTTTCCCATACAGATCGAGGATCTTCAGTTATTAATTCTAACTACCAAATGAAGAACTTAAAAGGAAAGGCGAGGTTTTCATCGGTTTGCTTTCTTTTTCCTTCCTTCCTGCTTTCTTTCTTGGTCTCTCGCGTCAGTCCTCCCGTCCTTCTTTGCCTAAGGTGAAGGTAAAAGACCAACCCGGAATTAACGAGGGGCGGCTGGTGGATCAGGATGGGGGGGGGAGGCAATGTTGAGGTGACCCCCTCCCGCTCCATGAGCCTCCCACGTATTCATGTATAATGACGGCTCCCCTTTCCCCGCAAGGCTGACCATTTAGCGACCTTCATTTCCAACCCCTTGTTTTGAAACCGAAAAGAGCGGTTTTCGCAAGGGCTGGATTGAGGCCGAGGCGTCCAGGGTGGGGGAACTCGCTGGCGTTTATGACAGACACAACGTTAAAGCCGGAGCGCGGGCGAGCAGAAGTAGACACACGCACACGGACACAAATAAATCATATTACGTCTTTGCTAAGTCACTGGTGTTTCCCTTAACATGGCAGGATTCTGGGAGGCATTCAACTCTCAATTGCGGGCCAAAGCAACAGACTAAGATCCCTGAGAGGAAAGGGAGGAGGAGAAACGGATTGGAGCCTAGGCGCTGGCGAAGGGGAGGGAATAGGAGCTCAAAATGGCGCAGAGAGCTAGACCTACACAAGTCGAAGGTGGGGAGGAGGCGCGGAGCGGCCCAGGCAGCCATTATAGCTGGAAGAGAGTGTTTTATTCTTTCGGAGGCAGCGAGCGTGGGCTGCTGGAATGTGGACTAGTGGGTAGGATTCTGAATAGGCAGGGGGGCTTCTGAAATCCCACCATCTCCCTGCCTTAACGTTTTATTCAGCCAGATTAGACCGTTATCATGATGGGTTTTACATCTAAGGGTTCCTTTTTTTAAAATGGATGGCATTTTAAGATCCACTGATACAAGGTTCCCCATTGTATTTTATTTCTGTTCCTGGATATATTTTTTTTTCTCCATTAACAAAAAAAAAATCACATCTTAGAACGATGAATCCCAGATGTATAAGATCCATATTTATAGCAGGAGGAACAGCAAAGGCCTGCTCTGCACATATTGCTACATTTTCCCCTCCCATGCACACAGAGAAGAGAGAAATTCTGCTTTTGGAATCCGCTATATTATAATGACTATAGGTAAGCGAAATGTAATAATGCACAGAAAACCCTGTTAATTTCTACCCGTACAACAAACTGAAATATATTCTGTAGAAACATGCACACATAATTATTTATCAATGTAGACTCCAGTGCAATAAGCCTATGAGAAAACCTATGAATAAGACCTACTGAAATTAATTGAATTTATTTCAGAGTCAATATCTATAGGCTTGCATTGTGAACCTGCACTGCTGTGTACACAACTACCTAGGAGTCAGCCCCAGTGAACACAATAGGACTTACCTCTGAATAAACATGCATAAGACAGCACTATGATACTGAAATACACAGTTACAAAGATGCGGATACCATGAAACACACTGAGACACAAAATTACACTGTTATCTGCATTTTATTTATATGTTATTCATTTATATTCCGTTCTATCCTAATTGGACGTTGTTCAAAACAGAGGCAAGAAGCTATATGATGCAAATATTCCTTTCCCCACTTTTTATTTTCTTCTTAAAAATAAGTATTCCTTTGTTTAAAATGTGTACAAATTTTTGAAAATGTTTTAAAAGAATTTTTCCTGATCCTGCACACAACAATCTGATTCTGTTATGTGGGAATCCAGATTTTCCATTGCATATAATAGATGGTTGGCTGCAAAAATGCTTAGCTGTGATACAGAATTTTGTTCCTGCGCTGGTGACAACAACACCTCTGCAATACTTGTTCTCCTTCCAAATCATTTTTCCTGGAACAAGCAGCTCTTCTACACATTCTGAGAAGCAGTCTGCAGCCTGCTGCAAGGGATTCTGTCCCTAGTTGTCTTTTTGAGGCTCACAGAAATATGATCAACCCCTTTATTGTAGTCAACAGACCATTTTTAGCAGAAGCAGGTCTTTTGTAAAGCCAATGGATCTTGTGATACCCAGTGTGGTGTAATGGATACAGTGAAGGCCTAGGACTCAAAAAACCCAATCACAACCTGGTTATGGAAACTCATGTACAGTATCTCACTTACCTGGAAAGCCATATTAGGTTACTATAAATCAGTTCCAACATGACAGCATGCAACACAATGGATGTTCCCCACCAAGATCAAGATACTCTCAATTATTTTGAATTGGGCATAGCTTGACACATGATAGGTTGCTGGTAAAAATATACTTCCTTCCCCAGTTATGGTGACAATTTCAAACCAACCAGTTTGAAATTAATTCACACACACACTCCTGGCAATAAAACGGGAGTGGGATTAGCATGAGAGACAGTGATTGGCCCACTTTCAGCCAGTGAGCTTCATGTCTGAGTGAGAATCTGAATGAGCAAATGTTTTCCCATGTCTGATGCTTTAACCACTACACTGTTTCAGCTGTTTGTGGAGCTGGGCTGTATTCCATGCAGCCCTTCCTCATCCTGTCTTGGGTCTTGGAGAAGGGATGATAGCAAAAGCATTCAAAAACACCCTTCAAAATTGTCTCTTCAGCAGGAAAAGTATAAGAACTCGGTGAACATACTGTTACCTTCATGAGCCTGTGAACTGGAGTCTAAATTACACAGAATACTTTAACCTGATGATAACCATCAGTGTACATGCTGCTGTTTGATTAACAACTGGAAAAAATAAGAGCATATGTGGGGTGCAAATGGGACCCTGATGAGGCAAGGTATGGGGTTACATATGTTCTGCTCAGCTGGTATTGCAACCCCCATCCCAGCTATTTTTACCACTACTCCACTGACTGTAGTAAATGGGGTGATTATATTTCTAGCAGTACCAATGAGGCATGCAGGGACTGAACAGCATGTTTTTTTAAGCAGCAAATGAATAACCAGATCAACATTACCAGAATATCTGGAGCCCAAAGCTTGAGAACTTCTGCCATTATCTTTTTCCTAATCCCATATGTAGATGAACTGGTTGAGATTATCCAAAACTTGAAGGAAAGGCACTTAGCAAATATTCATCTATGTATGAATGTCCCGTGGCTGCTGAAGTGAGTGACTCTGCATCGTGCAGTTTAGTGGTTAGAGCACTGGAGTAGGACTGAGGAAATGTAGATTTGAATTCCTTCCACAACCATGTGACCTTGTGTCAATTATTTTCTCTCAGACCTCACAGGTTTACCCCACCCAGGAGGCTAATAGAGGGCAGGGAATAATACAGGATGATCTGAATTTGTGGGGAGAGGTGAATGTGATGATGATTACATTGTTGATGGTCATGACGACACAATAGTAATGATGGTGGCAATGGTTAGGGTGATGATAAGTGAATTGTTCCTACAGGAGGTGACAATCAATGGGTGTCTGTTTGAACCAGGATGAAATGGATGAAATACTGCCACAGTGAGTCCTCTGCTCAGTGCCACACAGTGAATATTAGCACACTCTATTACACCTTATGGTACCACATTCAATTACAAACAAAAGTGTACCCCTTCAGACCAATTTGGTGATTTTGAAAAGCAAGCTGATTCTCCAGTCCAAAACTAAAGACTCATTCAAGAGTCCAGATTCTCCAGTTGACCATAATGGGAAATGAACAAGCAGCTACTGACTGCTTGTCAGTACTGGATGTTATCCGCATTCATAGTAACTTTTTATGACAGGAGCAAACCTGAAAGGATTAAATACAGGATACTGGCCAAAATCTTGTTGATTAGCACAGTAAATCTCACTAGAATAGGCCCAGTAAATCAATATTTGGTGAATAAACCTCTCTGTAAGTTCTATTGAGTCAAATGGACCTGCTCTAACTGTGATTTACTATGTTAAAGTAAATTGCAGTTAAAGTAGGCCCATTTGAATTAATGGAACTTATGTAGGAGTTGACTCACCAACTCACCATGGACTCAAGGGACCTACTCTAGTGCAACCTACTACACTAATCAACAAGATTTTGGCCATTGTGTGTAAGAGTAACCTGTATATTCTGGAGACAACTTCCCAAACTGTTGCATATATGTATACTAAACACTAGCATATTTGAAATGGAAATGAACTCTGCGTACCAGAGCTTGGAAGGTTAACTTTTTTGGAATACAGTCCCCAGCTTCTCCGAACCAAAATTACAAATCTGGCTAAAGTATTCTCAGAGATTCTGTAGTTCGGAAGAATCCCCGACTCTTCTGCAAACATGACTTGGATATGTTTCGAAGAATTACCTTCCATTATAGTTTCCTATCCATGCCCATCATTTCCTCCCATGTTACTAAATACATGGATGTTTGCTTCAAACAATATGGCACTCAACATTTGGCATGTGGTGACCATCCAGGAATTAGTTACACATAGTGAGAAGTGACCCACAATGATCTGCTGATATGCATACCTTCTTTCTTTAAATAACAGGTTTATCTGGTCATGTTTACAGAAGAGTTTTTTAAAAAATTTCTTCCAGGGCACTCCCAGAAGAAGGGAGTAGTAAACATCATGGCATATTATTATTTATTTAGAATATTAACAAACTGATACATCTTCTCAAATGTTCCACTGAATATAGTGGGGCTAACATCTGAGTCACTTGTCATAGGATTTCATCCTTGCTAGACTAATCTTGTGCATCTCTCTCTGTCTCTCTCTCTCTCTCTCTCCCTCTGGTTTTATGCCATCTTTCAATAAAAAGTCGATGGTGGTTTACACAAGAAGAAAATACCTGGGAATATGTCCCACTTTCTAGAACAGCATTTCTGCTCAGCTTCATTCAAACTGATCCCTGACTATAAAGGTCACTAATCATTAATGAGTCTTATCTGTCTATATCAGTCTGTAGCAATTAGAAAGATAACTATATCATCAGCTTCTAATAAATCTGCACATTCAATTTACCTGGGGAGTCAGTGTGGGGTAATGGTTAGAGCCCAGGTTGGAGGATTCTGGAATTTGTAATCCAAAATATTACTAATAATAGTATTAATGATTATGATGACATTTCCATTCTCTGGGTTAGAGTAGAGACCTTGGGTGAGGGTCTCTCTCAGCTTACCTGCTTCACAAGGTGTTGGGGGGGAAGGGGGAGGGGGAAGACTCACATACATTTTCTTAGGATTGTTAGAGAAAAAGGGGGAATTAAAATGCAACTAACAATTTTAAAATAAATACAAAAGTAAAATGGATTAGGAAGAGAAGAAAAGCGAACTCAGGTAGTAGATTGTTCAGCCCTGGTCACATGAGGGAAATGTTCTCTAGTTATCCTTCAGTCAGTTCATTGCTTTTTTTTTCTGATCACGTGACACAGAGTTAAGATTGAGACATTTTCCTGGCCAGCGATGTAACTGTGGAACATTTCCCCATCACCAGGAAGGCTCTGCTATGTTGTACCTTTGTTGCACTGGTGCATTCCTTACTGGGAGTGCCTGTGTGCAAGCCCTACCCGACTTCTTTTCAGAACTGAAAAATATATATTTTGTGCCCCATACATTGATACGTTGATAAAAGTAAGTCATGGGGGGGGGAGGTCCACCATTAAATTACTGGTGAGTTACACACACGCACGCACACGCACACACACACACATACATATACACGCACACACATACACATATACATATACATATATACATATATTTCCACAGAATATATATATACACACACACACACACATACACGTATATATGTATATATGTATATCTGTGTGTGTGTGTGTGTGTGTATATATATATATATATATATGTATGTATGTATGTATGTATGTATGTATGTATGTATGTATGTATGTATGTATGTATATGTATATGTGTGTGTGTGTATGTATGTATGTATGTATGTATGTATGTATGTATGTATGTATGTATGTATGTATGTATGTATGTATGTATGTATGTATGTATGTATGTATGTATGTATATGTGTATATGTATATATATATTCTATGGGAAGATATATTGAAATATATGCCAATGTTACCAGGGGAGGGGATGATTGCTAGTACAGTGGTGCCTCGCTAGATGATGATAATCTGTTCCACTGAAATCTCTGTTTAGCAAAATCATCATCTAGCGAAAAGCATTTCCCCATTGGAATGCATTAAAACCTGTTTAATGCATTCCAATGGGGAAGAATCATCGTTGTTTAGCGAAGATCGGCCATAGCAAAGCCGCTTTGCAAACCGCCGATCAGCTGTTTAAATAGCTGTCTTGCGAAGCTTAGGTCCAAAAAACACCTATTTTGCGAGCACAGAGGGAGCTGTCAAAATCGTCTAGCGAAAATTGGTTTGCAAAGCAGGGACCAACCATTGTCCAGCGAAATTCCCCCATAGGAATCACTGTTTTGCAAATCGCTATAACAATCACAAAAAGACAATGTCTAGCGAAAAAACTGTCATGTGGGGTAACTGTCTAGAGAGGCACCACTGTATTGCTGTGTGGATATCTCATGTCCATTGTGTGCAATGCATTTCTGCAGGAGCAGCCAGTGCAACAGAGGAGAATTTCCGAAACAGAACCCCCTTCCCGATCAACATTCCCTCTAATTTCCACCCACCTGTGTGCAAATCACCCCCCATGGGGTTCTGTTGCGACCAGAACAAAAGGGGCTGGAAACAATCACTGTGGGTGGACAGGGAAGGAGGAAAACTGGGGAGGAGGTGGAGTCATGCACACCTGCGCAGTTGCACATCTTAGAGGGAATCTTGTTTCTAATACTGTATAGCAATGTATCAATAAATATGTTTTTTTAAATTAGTTAAGGGGCTAAATTGCCCCTTGAAGCAAGGGAGAAAATACACCAGTATCATGGTGTAGCCAGCCATAACAGCACAAACTGGAGGAAATAAATCGGTACAGCTAAACGTTTTTGGGACATTCAGCCTGGGATATAAACCACGTGACCACAGTTCAGTTCAACAGATGCATGGAAAGTATCAGAAGAACTAGAAAAGACTTCCTAGATGAAAGATTCAACAAGTGGTGATTTAGCAGGCTGTTGAACTCAATGTAAGAACAGTGGAAGGGAAGCTACTTCTGCAAGGGAATGGAAGAGATCCTACTCTCTACAGTTCTCAGTAACAGCAACCTGTACTTAGAGGCAGGGAGTTCTTAACTGGAACTCTGTTCAGGTTATGCAAAGAAAGAAATTAAGGCTTCCAGGTCAGAGTCAGTGGCGTCCTGGCATCCTGAACCTCAGTATTGCTTAGGTGTCTCTCTGTCTGTCTCTCTACACACATAACAACTCCTCTGCTTATCGTTTATCTGTGACCAGTACAACTGGGCAAGCACTAGGATCCTATCAGTTATGTGAGTTGTATCAGTAGGGGATAAGGTTATGAACATCTGAATGGGCCAGTGCAGCTATATTATTATCTTCACCTGTTAGCAATAATGTATTCTTATGTTTATTCCCACCTTAGAGAAACATCGCCAGCTGATTCCCACCACCCTCCTCATCATTGTTGAGGGGGGAAAACAGAACAGCCACCATTTTTTCCTTGTCAATCAGCAGTCCTACCTAAAATATATGATGGCCCCAGATGAACTCAAGTTGGAAGCTCCCATGCTCTTTGAGGTTGGGAGTAGTAGATATGGTCCATCTCCTCAAGACTCTTAAGTCAGGAGTGGGGAAAGTGTAGCCTTGCACATGTTGACTGACAACACTTCCCAGCTTTCCTCACCGTTGGCCCTCTCAGCCAGGGCTGATAAGGATTGCAGTCTAACAACATCTGAAGAGCCACATTTTCCCCGTCTCTTGTCTGCCTAAAGGCTCCTGAACCTAAGGAACAGGTTTCCCAGGTTTATTCCCTTCCACATCCAGATATAAGGATCAGGCAATAGTTGATGGAAAAGCTTCTATGTCTGACAATCTGAAGAAAGGATGCCAGGTAGAACAGACAGTGCTGCTGGGCAAGCTGGACAGACAGTCCACCCTGTTTTGTATGATCCTGGCACAGATGGTTCATAGTATGAGCAGGGGTCTCCTCCCACCCCTGTTTTTGGGTAGAGGCACCCCACCATCCACTGAGACACTCCTCCCCCCTGACCCATTATGTCTTCCCTAATCCCCATCTGAGCTCTGGAGCAAGCAATTCAAGCTAAGGTAGGATCACACATTTACTCTGCTGCAAACAACATCACCGCACGGGAAGCCAGATGCAACAGGCCATTCCAAATATCATCAACTACTGTAAGAAAGGGTAGGGGGTTGGTTTCTGTTTTGGTCTCAAACATGGCTATATCAGACTGGATTTCTTCAACCTGTAGCACTCCAGATGAACTGGACTAAAACTTCCATCAGACCCAGCTAGCTGGCTATCCGCAGTGTGGCTAGGGAGGGTGGGAGTCATAGTCTAGCACATCTGGAGTGCTAAAATCAGTGACAGCTGAGATAGATCTTGAGTGCAAAGGAAAATCAATCCATTGGAAATAATATTGAATGATAAAGCTGCTGCTTCTTCTTACTATTTCCAATCCTATAGTTCTTGATGATCAAGTAAAAGGCAGCAAAGTTAATTTAAATCTATGAGCATATGGCTCAGTGTATTTACATATTGGAGACCCTTTCAGTGTGTAGGTTGAGCCCCTTGATCATGTGGGACATTCATCTGGTATGTACAGTGTCTTCAGCTTATCGCGTTTACAACTGGTGTGCATACGCATGAAGTTAAAATGAAGGATATCTCAATCAGAGGTAGTGGCCTTCTGGTAATGTTGAAAATGAACCTTTCCCAAACTCCAGTTGTGGGTTAGCATCTCAGTTTTGCAATACTAGGTTCTAAATCCACCAATATTTGATCTAGGGTTGATTGGTTTACTTAGGCTCTGTTCATTACTAAGGCATACATAATATTCTTTAATCCAAAAGGCAGAGAGTACTCCAACAAGTAACCCTACTTGGGAGTAGGGTTAGGAAGGCTAATAATATCAGAATGTTCTTTAAACATGTGTGAATAGAGTACCAAGAGCTACACTAAGTCTATAGACCTCTGTTTCCTCTTTCAGGTCCAGAGGCACATGAGAATAAATAGCTTATTTCTCAAAAGTGTCTGGCATTTCTCACGCCCTACTTGAGCATATTCCAGAAGCCAGTGATATTAAATAAAATTGTGGGTAATGAATAGCTTTTCTTTGTGCTTTGGACATGGCTGACCCCAGGAGGGAATACCCTGGGTAGAGATGAGTGGTACTCAAAAGTGAAATACATTTATTGTAGTGGAAGAGATGCAAAACATAAAATAAAATAAAATAGTAGGAAGGATGCTAAGGAAGAGCATTTCAGTTAAGCCCATGCCAGATTCTTTGTTAACCTAAGTAACGTTGTTAAGAGGCTAGTATAAACACCCATCAGCTACCCCCACGAGGGCTGAAGCAGCTGCAGGGGAATGATTTGGAGTTGGAAAATGGCCAGTGGGGAAAGCATTAAGAGCTCCCTCGCAGGCTCTCAAGGCAGCTTTTGATTTAGAAAAAATGATAACAACAGGGTTTTGTTACTCATGTGTATATATAATTCGCTTAAATTGTACCACTGAGTTAGTGGTGATCTTTTGAGGGCAAGAGCAAAGCCCAAGTCCTATGTGCTGTGACCTGGGAATTCTCCTTCCCTTCTTAGATATAAGCTTCTATTTAACAATGAGTTCTAGGTTCATCCATAGTAAAACGGAACTAGAAAGCAATATCCTCAGTATGGTAACTGTCAAAAGCTGAACAAGTTGAAGTTTTTTTGGATAGTATCTTCTAGAGCCCTCTCGCCAGCAGGGAATCTATATTCCACCAGTAAATTTTCCAAGCACTGGTGACAACCACATGGGAAGCCCTAGTGTCATTCAATTATATGAGAGCACATAATAACCAAAACGTTCGTAGAAATCACAATTTCTCTATAGCTCAGAATTGGGAGGCTGTCACCTGTCATAAGAGACAAGCAGCCCAAAGTTACTGCTGCTGTTGCCACTGCTACTTCAAGTACTGATGATGACAACGGCAACAGCAACAACAATATATGTGCTACCTTTCAACCGATAAACTCAAGCCAGTGTACAAAGTTTCCCTCACTTTATCCTCTCAACAGCCCTGTGAGGTGGGTCGGTCAGAGCAGGGGTCCCCAGCCTTGGGCCTCCAGATGTTCTTGGACTTCAACTCCCAGAAATCCTGGCCAGCAGAGGCAGTGGTGAAGGCTTCTGGGAGTTGTAGTCCAAGAACATCTGGAGGCCCAAGTTTGAGGACCACTGGGTCAGAGCATCAGCCCGGCAGTCAGTAACCAACCCAAGGTCATCCAGTGAGCATCACAGATGAGTGAACCAAGGTCTTCAAAGCCCTAGTCCGATGCTTTGCATTTAACACGCCTCACTTGGTACAGAGCCACAGCGTGCACGGCTCAGGTAAGTGAGCACACTCACAGGCAGGGTTTATCAGCCTTGTGAAACTGTGTCCTGTTGTTAAATTGCTAACATAATGATAGTACTTCAATAGATAGGTGACATTTTGACAATTAGGAAGTGTGGCATTGCAACTTTGGGTTTACAGCAGTCCCTTCTCAAGTTGCCGTTAAAGGAATAGTCAGTGTACAGTTGGCTAATCCTATCTCACTACACCTTATCTTTTTTTTCCTGTCTGTCATAGGAAATTCCATTACTTAAGCATGGACATACTATTTTCATTCTTCTGTGGGTCAACTGACAGGAAATGGAAGCATCCTCATTCAGTAGACATAACAAAGACTAATCAAGACAAGACTTTAAAACGACACATACACATAGCCTGGGGTTTCAGAGTTTACCGTTCACTGCCACCAGTGGCATAGCATACCTATAGCGTTCACGTGCTCTGTCTATTGGCAACTTAAACTTACATTTCGAAGGTGCTCAGAGAGTGCAGCTTGGGGAGATGATGTTCTCCCCATTGTGGCTTGATCATCTTCCCCATTGCTTGATCATCTCCCCATTGCTGTTTAATATTTATATGAGGCCCGTGGGGGAGGTCATCAGGAGTTTTGGAGCTTTGTGTCACCAAGATGTGGATGACACTCAGCTCTGTCTCTTCTTCTGACCTTCTGCAGTGGATCGCTTGAGCGCTGCCTGCATGCTATGCTGGGGTGAATAAGGGATAATAGACTGAGGCTGAACCTGGACAAGACAGAGGTCTGGGTGGGTGCCCCTAGTGTCTGCGGTTTGGGGGTCTCTTCGTTTGGGTACTTTTGGACCCAGTGCTATCAATGGAGTCCCAGGTAGTGTCTGTGATAAATTCCGCCTTTTTACATCTGAGGTGGATCACCGAGCTGCATCCCCAACTTGACACCACGTTGGTCCATGTACTGGTAGTCTTGAGATTATGCTACTATAACACTCTTTATATGGGGTTCCCATGAAGCTGCTGCAGAGTGAAATGCCATCATATCACCTCTACCCTGATCACCTTGTACTGGCTATCTGTTCATTTCCATGCCAGCTTCAAGGTGATGATACTGATATATAAGGCCCAAAATGGTTTGGGATCTTGATTCTGGGCAGAATGCCTCCTTCCAGTGAGATCTGGCCAACTGACCCAATCTTCCCAGGCTGGACAATTAAGATCATTGACCCCAAGAGAGTCCCAGAAAGAGAAGACCAGAAACTTGGTCTTCTTGGTAGTTGTGCCCCCTCCCCAGCCCTGGAATAATCTCCCACCTAAAATCTGCCTGGACCCTTCACTGGGAATTTGCAAACTATTTTTTAAAACATGGCTGTTTAGGCAGGCTTTCCCAGAAATGACATCATGATAGCACAGTACTTATATTACTTATAAGTAATATAAGTAATATAAGTACTTATATTATCTATTCTGCAACCTTGTTTTTTAAAATTAGTTTTTGTGGGGGGGGGATGAAGGTGTGGGTGTACTGATTTGTTTAATTTTGGTTTGGGTTTTTTTGGGGGGGATAGCTATTATGTTTAGTGCCTTTTAAAGTGTTGTCTGTCGTATTGTGTTGTGAATTGCCCAGAGTGGCTTTGGCAGCCAGTTGGGCAGTATAGAGTGCTATCAATGGAGTTGATATACTGCTATCAATGGCAGTATAGAGGTTAAATAAATAAATAAATAAATAAATAAATAAATAAATAAATAAATAAATAAATAAATAAATAAATAAATAAATAAATAAATAAACAAACAAACAAACAAACAAACAAACAAACAAATAAATAAATAAATAAATAAATAAATAAATAAATAAATAAATAAATAAATAAATAAATAAATAAATAAATTTGCCTACCAGGCAGTTGGGCCAATCAATTGCAACAGACTGGTTCTACCTGTTTTCATCTCTACCAAGAGTGGGTCTTTTGTAAACTTAATGAGACTTAATTATCTATTCAGGAGCAAGCCACTTCCAGAGAATACTTTTATGTGACAATAAGGATAACTCACAACCATGTATTATTGCTTGAAAAATCTGTCTCCTTGCCTCTCCCATTCCAGTCACTCTGTGGATTGAAGTTAAGTTCAAAAGAAATGGCAAAGTATGAGAGGGCTGGCAGATAATGTCCTGCTAATCAAAAGGCCTGGTTATTATGGCCGCCCATGGGTTAACTATGCTGATTGATACGTTTCCTCCATGTTCGTAGAGTAACGTATGGTGGGGACTGCTTTGACAGTTAATCTGACATACTGTATATAAAATGCATTGGCAATACTATGTGATATCTTCGTTCATGAACATTACATTTGATAGGCAGTTTGTTATTTTATATTAATGACTGACTACTGATTTCTAATTTTTAAAAATCCATCTTTCTTGTTACAATTAGTTTGCTTCATTTCTATAATCTTGGGCCTTTGATGCCCTGGCTCCACCACAACACTGTTATTCACTAGTTTTTGTGATAAAGCATTCTGTTCCTGATATTGCAGTGGTGATTGCTTGTGCCAGTTGAAGTTGATAGGGGCAGGATGCACAGAGCGAGGGACAAAATTGGTGTGCACACTCACACACACACACACAGCAGGCAGGTGAGCTAGTGTTTATACACATATGCAACACATAGGACAGAGCCTTTCACTCATCTTTGCCCCTCTCCATTCTTGCCTACCAGGCTACATCTCAGCTCAGCTCATGCTGAAGCTAAGGTTAACCTGATTCCGAAATGGAGTCATTATCTATTTTCCTTCATAGGTCCAGCCTCCACCAATCTCCAAGTCTGACTATGTTCTGCCTGACCCTATCAGTGCCACAAGGACCGCACTTGGCCTGTGGCCCCTCTGCTTCGGAATACACGGGTCTTTTGGTGCTGATTCACACCTGAATTCATGACCTATCAGGGAGGTGATAACTCAGTGCTGGGTAAAGAGAGAAGGGGAGAGGGGTTAATGCTCTGAGAAGACCGATGCAAAACAACTGACACCTTATCAATACAAATCTCTAGCTAGGGCCCTTCTGCGGATCATAATGACTCCTCCAAATCGCTGCAGGTCCAGGCAGCATGCCTCTCACGGCCACCAATCAATTCTCCACCTACAGAAGGCGACTTAATAAATGGGGGTGGGGGTTGCCAGTTATTCTCCTTGCTCACAGCAAACCCTTCTTATTTGTCCTAATTAGCAAGACCTGAGTGTCAGAGGAAAGAAAGGAGCATATTCAATAAAATCTAAATTATTGAATGACTGAGAGATTTCACCATTTGTTTGGCCCATTTTTTACCTTCTCGGAAACGTCAAATGCCAAAGGAAACACGTCGATTTTAACAGCCTTGGCTTGATGCTCTCAGCAACTGGAGGGCATACATTAAGCATCTGATCCTCGCCTGTGCTTAGAAGTGGAGGTTATTAACTGCCAAATATGCAAAGAAGGCAAGCTCAGAGCAACCATTCCCTCCCTCGTTCAGTTACCGAGGCTTTGGTGATATCGATCATAGTGCCACTTGAATGAGCAAAACACATTCTGCCTATAGTCACGTGGACAAAGCAGAGTATCTCTCTCAAACTGAACTTTGTGGGGAGGATCACTTCAAAAATTATGCTGAACTCTGGTTTGGGAATGCCTGCATGGAAGTGAGGTTAACATAGACCCTGCATCTTCACATGATCTTCATGAGGTTTTCTCTTTTTCCTTGGCCTGGTTTCTGTTAACAGTAGCCTAACACAGAGAAATTCAGCACTGGAAGCTCTTCTAGATCTTGATCCCACTGAAGGTGAGCTTTGTATGGTCCCTTTGCTCCTCTTAGATAGGGCACAGGCCATTTTCTCCATTGCCAGTATCCATCCAGCTGTTTAAAGGGGCTGGGGAGGAGTACCTGAGAGATTGCATGTGGAATGGAGAAGAACATGTGTGCTTTCCTTCAAGCAGCAAAATATCTTGGCCGGTGCTGGTTATCTTCCAGCTAACTTTCTGCCTTCTTCCTCTTCCAAATGGGTTATGTGGATGGAGGCCATGGAAAAGTTTTCCGCCTTTTGGTTGCTATTGTGGCTAAAAGCATCAACGGGATGTGGGGGCGCTGTGGGCTAAACTGCAGAAGCCTGTGCTGCAGGGTCAGAAGACCAGCAGTAATAAGATGGAATCCACGTGACAGAGTGAGCTCCCGTCACTTTGTCCCAGCTCCTCGCCAGCCTAGCAGTTCGAAAGCATGTAAATGCGAGTAGATAAATAGGTACCACCTCGGTGGGAAGGTAAAACGGCGCTCCCTAGTCACACTGGCTATGTGACAACGGAAACTGTCTTCGGACAAGCGCTGGCTCTACGGCTTGAAAAATGGGATGAACACCGCCCCCTAGAGTCGGACATGACTGGACTAAGAATGTCAAGGGCAACCTTTACCTTTTATGATGAGCTCACTTATTTCTCTTTCGACATCATGTAAGTCATCTGTTCATTTAAGCAATTATTTCTCATGTTCATCATACTCCATATGTAACATTAGGATAATAATACTTGCCTGATGATAATATTTAGAAGGTATTTATTGTTTTCTCAGTGTGCATGCAGAACACTTCATACATACATTTTTTTCATATACTCTTACAATAACCCTAGAAAATAGGGTTTCCAAAGTCTCTGCCTCCAAATGGGTTGAATCCCTGTACACAGTATGTGTTTGAGATGAAAACCTAGAAGGCAGTTAGAATTGGCTTCTCTCTTGTCACCAGTCCCAGTGAGCAATGGCTGGAGATTATGGGGGACGGTAGTCCAAAAACATGTGAAGGACATCAGATGGCCCTGTTTTACACTGAGAAAATGCTGACCCAGACCTGCCTCTACTTTTCTATAATAAGGACAGTACTGAAGCTGGTTACTAGTTCCCATTTCCCATGAGAAAGACTGAGTACATCATATGGAAAAGACTAGTGGAAAAACCTTTTTAACTGAACATTTGTGCTATGCACCCTCTTCCCTCTATTAGTGGTGGTCTCTGATGCTCAGAAGAGAGACGTAATAAGGAAGAGTAACCCAGGCTAGAGTTTAGAGATGTTACTTTCCCACCCCATCCCCCAGAATCCCTCTGATTTCAGCCAGTTTAATCCAAATAAGCAACTTCTTCAAACTTTTCCAAGATTGTCTATTGGAAAACATCTTCCTCATCTCAGTGGCCAACAGCCTACTGAAGACCTAGCAAGAGATGCTGGAAAATAATCTTTCTAAACATCTCTAAGCTGGTGAGACTTCTTCACTCCCACAACTTTTCTGGGGAGGCTGTTCCAGAATTTTATGCATCTAATAATAAAAACATCCTTCTGATTGCTTTTCTTCACAGTAAAATTGGGACGGAGGAAGAGGAAAGAAGTCTCATCAACGTGAAGTGAGCATTAAGAGAGAGGTTTTTATCTCTTGTGCTTTAGGGGATAAGAATAATTAGTGACACTATCGCCTCTCTAAATACACCAGTGAAAATGAAGCAGTAAATATAATTAAAGGCTAATGTCTAATTAAATATTTTTAGGAAGTAAGGAAAAAAATAGCCCCTGATACTTGATGGAATACACTATCTCTTTTAATTGCAATAGTCTGATGGGATCCCATTATTATTTTGTTGTTTGAAACCTTCAACATTTTCTTACATACACTAACCAAAAAGAAAATTGCTAATTTGGAGACTGAAGGAAATATAAAACAAAGGAGACACCAGCTGTGTTGCAACTATCCTGTGTCTTCTTGCTAAAGAGCTATATTGAAACGCACGGTGGTGCTCTGGGGATGCAGGGTAGGCACAAACAGGGGACATGAGAATAATAAGGTATATGTAAACATATAAATCCTAGTTTTTGACTCCTCTTCCATGGTCTAGTTGCCCTTCCAGAGCTATAAAGATGTTGCAGAGAACTCAGGCATGATGGAGGAACGGAGGAGGTGATGTGTCTCTGTCTGTTCCACAGGGACACATTCCTTCCCCCTTCTTTGGGCCTGATGTTGGCAGAGAGTGAGCAATTAAGGAATTAAAAAGGCCAATGCTCAGCCTTTACTTACCCCTTGGAAATGGGAGCAATATCATTACTGGCAACCCTGGAGGAAGACAAGACAATTGACTCTGTTAGAAAAAGCCCAAGGCTTTCTGCTGAAGGTGAAGGACAAGAATCCTCAGGTTATAATAAATGTGTAGACTTTAAGGTGTCACAGGACTCTTTGCTCTTTTGAATTATACTTAAAAGGATTGCTGAGGGTTGCCATGGTGAATCTATTAACCAACAGAACAAAACAGTCTTCTCTGACCAGTTTGCCTTCCAGATGTGTTGGTTATGCCAGGACAGGGTTTTTTCTAGTGTGCAGGCTTCTAGTATGCAGTTGAACCCAGGATGTGCACACAGAAAAACATGCAGTTTTTCCTCAAATGTATGAGATTCAAGTCAGTGCCCAATGCATTGAACAACTTCTTAAGATCTGTATCTAAGAAGAAAGTAGCATTTCTTTTTAAAGTAATGGTCATGTACTTGATGCCAAGTCAGTCTTCAGGAAAGTTGAAGACACTCAGTTTGATGCAAACAGCTTCCATATCTTGGAGCATCAGACACAAACGTATGCACTCTTTATGCCTCCATTGGCCTCTGCAGAATTAAGATAATTCTTTTCCATTACTTAGTTTAATTCTTGCCCATTTCAATTATCTCATATAAAGCCTCCATTCACCTATTAAACATATTTCTCTATGAAAAGACTGATTTTAGCCCTGACCGTCACTGTTATCCTCAACATGTCCAGAATGGTGACAAAATCTACTTGAAACTATTTCTAATATAAGCTAAACACAAAAAAAGCCATGCGTTTCAGGTTTTCCTCTGTAACAGAATAGGCAAAGTATCTCCTGCTACTGTCCTATAATCAAAGGACATAATGAGAATATGCCAAGAATAAAAATTTGTATTCATGAAGGAAAAAGAACATTCCAGTCATTATACCTCAGAAATGGTTGGGAACAACAGAAAGAAATTTTG
The DNA here is from genome assembly GCF_051106095.1 of Pogona vitticeps. NCBI lineage: Eukaryota > Metazoa > Chordata > Lepidosauria > Squamata > Agamidae > Pogona > Pogona vitticeps. The sequence continues at coordinate 97,199,045 of NC_135788.1, read as the reverse complement.
TTTGACTCCTACTGTTTTAGTACATATGCACCAGAGCCATAGAAGGAAAGAAATACCTTGAGCCTGGCTTCTGGAAAGCATTGCTCACTTCACTGTTGCACCAGCTGCACCTGTGGATGGAGTATCAGATACCAGTAAGTGGGATGCGCTTATTGGCATCTTACATATACATCTCCAACAAGACTGCAGACTTGCTCCAGTCACAATGCAAGAGGGGTATTTGAAAAAGTGCCAGGCATCACTGTTTCAAAGCATGCTCTTGGAACACACTTCAGTTACAGCCACCCTCCCAAGAAGTGTTGCTCTTTTCTTCTGTATCTCATGGAGGCCAACACAGAAATGTGTATGAGTGTCCTGTCCACTAATTGATCATACCTCAGTGCTCTCACAGAACTTCTACCACAGATGTTCCAGGTTACTCTCTACGATGCAGTGCAGGAATTCATGGTGACCCTTTCAGATAGAAACTCAATAGGAACTTTCTTCAGTGGCTTGCAGAACATTATTAGCACGAGTAATGTAATTGTCACTCTCTGTATCTCATTTTATAGACTCAGAGAATCACAAAATCAGAGCTATCTCCTATCCCACATTTGCATATTTGATCTTTTCTGCCTAATTGCAGAACTTTACATGTTTTGTTTATTTGTTTTGGCCAGTTCTCCAGTCTGCTAAGGTCTCCCTGAATCCTGATTCTATCTTCTGAAATATTTCGTCACCTTTCCTAGTTTAGTGTCCCTCACAAATTTAATGAGCCTCTCTTCCAGACTCTCTTCCAAGTCATTAATGAAAATGCTGAACAACTAGGCCTAGGACAAAACCTTGTGGCATTAGTCACTTTTCTCCAGGATAATGAAGAAACATTGGCAAGCATTCTTTGTGCTTAGTTTGTCAACCAGCTACAAATCCACATAATGGTAGCATCATCTATCTCACATTATACTTTGGGCACAAGAATCTCATGAAGGACCTTGCCAGATACCTAGCTGAAATCAAGACATACTACATCAACTAAGCTTGTGGCTCTGGCAAAAAGGGAGGTAAGATTAGCCTGGCATTACTTGGCTTTGAGAGACTTGTGCTGGGTTTTAGAAATTGCAGTGTTCCTTTTCAAGTCCTTACAGGCTGTTCTCTATTGTTCTAGGAACTTCCTGGTATTTATGTGAATACATAGCCAACTTGGTCTGTATCCCTTCACCATGTGCACTCTGTGTATAAACCTTTGGCCTAAATATTGTGTCACTTGTATGGATTGCGATCCATAAAACCTCACTCTGGGATATGCCTATTAGTCTTGAAGGTGCTGTAATACTTTTGTTTCTTTATATGAGATATATATGCTCGTATATGCTAAAACGAACTATCTCTGATATCTGATAAACCAATTTCCCTCTGTATTTTGATGGTGTGACTGATCTTATGTCTGCAATAGTGATGGTTGTAGTCAGTGATTAGCTTAAAGCATTGCCACTTTTGCCAGTGGTGAAACTTTCAGAGGAAAATTGCCCCAAGTTAAAAAGTCACCATGGACACAACTAATAATGTCTATGGTGATTCTGTAACTTGGGGCAATTCATCTCCAAAGGTCATGTCAACTTATCTATGTCAGCATAAGGTTGGGAAGCATCCTTGTCCAGTTTTAAAATACTGTATTATGTACTTCTCCAGTTACTTTCTGGTTAATCTTGAACAAATTCACCAAGAGGCAAGCAGTAGTACTACAGAATCTGACCCGATAAGCTTAAAGGACAATTCAGAACATGTAGTATAGTGCACTAAGCCTGAGGTGTGAAAAAACACCAGCCATAAGGTTCAGCTCAAAGGTTGAAGAAAATGTATGTGAGTATTCAAAAGAATTCTCAAATCAAAAATGAATCTAAGTGCCATACAGAATATCCTAAATAAACACAGAAAATCTGTAAACAAACAGAGAGAGAGAGAGAGAGAGAAGACACCCCCATTATTTGTTTTTCTTCTTGATGTAAAGTCCCTGTCACATTCAAACTTCTTTGAATTTCTTTCTTCATTCTCTCTAATTTACCCTTTTTAAATCCAGCAGATCTCTCTAACTCAGTGGTTCTTAACCTTTTCTGGGTATGTCAGAGACCCTTTTGAGAATCTGATGAAAGCTATGAACCTTTTCACTAGAAACAGTCCCTGTCACACAGAAATTGTGAACAGTTTAGGGACTTACTGATGACCATCCATGGACCCCCCTTGCATAGGTTAAGAAATCTTGCTCTCACTGGTACAGTTAGGAATTTGTCCAGTTAGACTGCTTCTGTATTGATTAATATGGCTGTCAGAAGGACAGCAGAATTTTTCAAACAAATTAAATTTTGGCAAGGCATTAAGAAAGATAAACAAATCTTAATATATACTGTACAAATGCAGGCTCCTTCTCCCTACACATCAGTCACAAAACTGATTGGCTTGTCTGTGTTGAAAACTACTGAAGTATTGAGAGAAAGTAGCTTCAAGATATATGCAGAGTACAAACTAAAAATAAAGGGGGAAAAGAACATATTTTGTGGATGTTACTCATTCAAGACTGGTTCAATGTTGCAATAGGCCTTTTTCCTTCCCTGCCTCTGCAGCACAGAGAGTACAAATGGCTGCTGTGAGCTTCCCTACCTCTCCCCCTTCCCCAGGAAATAAGCTTGCCTTTGCACAATGAATCTTTTCTTTAAGAATATATGTTTCCATCCTAGGACATTGAGCCTGAGGCCAAATCTCCACTCAAGCAGTCAAGAGCCATCATAGGGGCTGCAATCCATGCAAAGGCATAGAAGGTGGCTAAGCTTACACAAGAAGATAGCAAACCACTCCCAGCCTGGCTGACCCCAAGAGGGGGTGGTGCAATGTCAGCAAGAACTCTATCCCACCCCTATACCTCCATCCCTCTCCAGTTACTTACAGTAATCTCTCCTACATGTTAAATGCTTCCCTTTTTCTAGGTGGATTGTCACTGGCCCATTTGCAGCCTGAAGAGTGTGTCAGGGGCTGCAAAACACATAGCCCTTGTTGGCTCAAGAACTCTATGTATGCACTTTTATGTGTGAAAAGTGTGTTTCCTTCAAGGAATCCCTGAAATTGGAAAGGAGAGAAGCAAGCTCCGTGCCCTTCTTCTAGCCCAACTCCCTGTTTTATTAATTCTATTTTTTAATGTACTGGGAGAAAAATGTCCCACAAAAGTGAACTCTGAACACTTGGGAAGAAAGAATTTTGCTTCCTCACCCTCAACTGAATTAAAATGAAATTCTATCGAGTCCTCATACTAACTCCTGTATACAATGGACAATTGTACTCACTTTTCTTTACCAGCTGTTCCAGATAAACAGAATGGGCATGTCAGTATTATTTTGGCCCATGTCACTTAATCATCTGCTTTTGTAATCATTTTCTGTTCCTTACATCCCACCCAACCCTGTTTGCCTGCCCAGTCGACACTTTTATGCATTTAATGAAGTGGGCTGTAGTCTGTGAGACTTCATGCCACAAGTCCTTCCGAGAGAACTTCGAGAGAGGCCAACTGCCCTGCTTTTTAAATCTTCCCTAGAAGAGTGGCCAGCTCCCTTTCTCTCAATCTCAATCACTCTGGCAAATGTCCTGACACATAGCCAAAGCTTCTGGTGACCCTGAAGCTTTCGGAGAGCAACGATGGGACAGGGAGTGAAGAGGGGAGGGGAGCCATGTAATAGAGCCTCCTGTAAGTCATCACCCTTAGAGAGCAGATGGTGAGCGGCCCTGGAGTGCCAAGGGAGAATGCAAAGATGAAAATCCAGCAGCTAGTTCTCTCTCTCTCTCTCTCTCTCTCTCTCTCTCACACACACACACACACACACACACACACACACACACACAGAGAGAGAGAGAGAGAGAGAGAGAGAGAGAGATCTTCCTTGGAAATATCTCCTTTCCCAGGCTGATTACGTATTTAGCTAGTTTTATCAGGTTATGTTCTCCTACATGTGTTTGGGAATAAACGAAACAGAAAACATCGGTAAGGACAATCAAAACTCAATACAGTAGTATAACTCTACCCACGTGATCCCAGCTTAAAATTTTGGACCGAGTTATTGTGGTTGTGAGCTTTCCGTAGGCAACAGCCGGCTGCATCAGAAGGAGAACAACAACGAGTGGCGGTCAGCTGTGTAAGCCAGACCCTCCCCTCCCAACCTGGCGCTCTCTGGTTGTGATGGGCTACAAATTGTGGACGGTAAGAGTTGTATAATCCACCGCGTCCTGGAGCGCAGCAAGTTAGAGAAAGCTGATGGGCACCAAAGAGAGAGGAAGTAAACGGGGCCAAAAATTGAGATTTAGAAGACAGCAGGATAATATTACGAACACACGCCGTCAGCCAGCGGGGGATGGGAGCGAAGTGCGAAGACTTAGCCTTTGCCGGAACGTCAACGCACGTTGCTTTTGCATCAGACGGAGAGTTATTAGAAGCTTCAGTATAACAGCCACGCCCATTAAGCTTATTTAAATCGAGGGGTGTATATTTCTGTCGCGGTTGTTTTCGTGCAAGTTCAGCCATTTCTCTTTCCACCCATTCCCTCCTTTTTTTTTCCTTGACTAAATTTTCAGATCCGTGTTCTGGTACCTGCCCCTTGCAAGCAAACCCTGTGGAAATCCTTCTGAAGAGAGATGTATATTCCTAACCCAGCTTTCCTTTCCTCGCCAGCTCCACATATTCAGAAACATGGTTTGGATTCCAATATAGTCTTACGGTTATCAAGATTTGATGTCTCTTCTTATACAAGGCGAACCAATCTCGCGTTGAACAAGCCAGGTCTGAACAGGAATAAATTTGACATTGGGTCCTCAGTTTCGTCTAACTTTTCAATGGGGAACAACTCTCGGTTTTTATAAATTATCTTTAAAACTATTTCTCCCCATCCACCACCTCAAACACAAAGCTCTCCTCCTAATTCACTAAGTAGATGGAGTTGGTGAACACGGAAAGGCAGCATTCAGAAGGCGCAGAAGTCTTAAGGGAAGGTTTTAGGTTAGGGTTTTTTCCCCCCTCATTCAGTTTAATCCAGGCCTAGACACTGGCAGCTCAAGGTTTCCCAGGGTGGTGAGAAGTTTGATGTTGAGAGCAAAGGGCCGCTTCACCCATTCTGGTTTGGGGTGCGTTTTGTTGGCTTGTTCTAAGATGCCAAATCCAGGATTACACCTAGCGAATGTATGAAGAAGCCGAAACCCATGTATGTGTTCATTTTATGTTAAGTATTACGTAATTTAATGCACTTCAAAAATAGTAAACTACATCACTCCTCCTTCCTTTCCTTCCCCTCTCCCACTCAATTCGTTTTCTTCTTGCTTCTTCTTTTTTTCCTTCTCCTTCTCCTTTGTTAAACTCTCTGTTTTCGTTATTCTATACGAGTTCTCCTTTCGACCTTCTCAAAATCGTTGACATCTCCGGTATAAACTGTCTGCAACTGCGTAGCCTTCCTCCTTCCCTTCTCGGCCTAGCAGACAATCGGAACCTATTCAGTACATATTCCACAAAGAAGGCAAATCGCTCTTCCAGCTTTGACATGGTCAGAAAAAAAAAACACCAAGAAGGTCTACCCTTCCCCCTAGCCCAGCCCCTTTCAGAGGAAGATATTCTTTATTAAAGTTCCTTCGACTCTTCTCCCGCACCCCCGCCGCCTTTCATGCCTTCTCTCGTCCTCCAGCGGGGTCCCCTCTCAAGGCGTCCTCAGAGGATTTACTTCGCTTCTTCGGAGTCCATAAATTGATGAGTCGGGGCTTCCCTTTCGGAAAGATCGCCTCCTCTAACTCGCGTGTATTGACAAAGGCAGAAAGAGTAAAGCACTTCATGCTTCATATAATGGAAAGCTAGGCAAGCAACATTTATTTACTTGTTAGCACATGGAAGACAAGGGTAACTTCTAATCTGACGCCTACGGTCATTTGTTACTTGTCAGGATATTTACTGGGCGCTCAGCCCACGGACAGAGCGCCAGAGGTTTTGAGCAGGCCAAAAGTTCACTTAGAGACCTAGGGATTTGTTGGTTGTTGTTTTAATCTAGGCAGTTTGGTCTTCAGGAACATTTGTCTGGAAAGGAGAAGTGAAGGCGAGTCTCCCACCCCCTTCCAAATAAAACGAAAGAAAACCAACCGATCTAAGTCTGCATGAATCTACAGTCTATCCAACTGGCAGTCTTCCTTCCACAGGCTAGACTGTGGATCTCTTCGGTTCTAATAATGTATGGCTCAGAAAATGACCTTCCGGAGTCGTTGGTCGGTTGATTTCCTTGCTGGTCTATATTTCAATTTTAAGAACGATCTGCAACCATTAAAACCACCAACCCCCGTGCTCAGAGCAGGCATATCCAAGCCCAGTGACTGCCCGAAAGTGTTACTATAGTTATGTGTGATTAGAAAAGTAGGGGGTGGGGTGGAGAGAGATAGAAAAGAACAAAAAGATCATATTAGAGGGTTGGGGTGGAAATGAAGGGATAGCCAGAGAAGATAAAAATAAATAGATGGATAGTATAGATCGGATTCCAATTTCGTTTGCCTTCCCCCCTTCGACAAAAGACAATTGTGTTTCTAACTTTATTTCACAACTCATTAGAATGTTGATTGAATTAAATTGCTCCTAAGCATTCTGCTTCTAGACACAAAAGGGGATAGGCAAGCCAAAGCTATTTGGTATTTTTTTTTCCCAAGGGACAACAGAAAGCACTTTAAGCAAACTCCATAAATGTTTAAGTAGTTTTTCGGTGAGTAATTTTTTTTAATGAGGAAAAAAGAACATTTACTTTCATAAAGACGTTTCCCCTACCTCTCTCTCCCTCTTTCTCGTTTTCTCTCTCCCTCTTGCCTCCCCCCACCACTCCGTGTATTGGGGGAGTCTCCTGTAGTTGGAATAGGGACACAGCTCTTCTTTCCCCCAGTTCGGGAGGAAAGTTGTGATGATTTTTGATACCATCTTATGAAGTGGAAGAGGGAGATGCCTTTTAAAACACACACACACACACACACACACACACATAGAAGGAGCCTTGCATATTCCCAACTTTCTCCCCACCCCACCCCCGCTTCTTTTCTTCCACCCCTTTCCTTTCCCCAATCCCTTTCCATCACTTCCTTTTTTCTTCTTCTTCCAAGTCTTTGAGGGGAAAACCTTTTGACGCATCCGTGTTGTTAATCAGATCGATGGGGAAAAGTTTGATTGAAGTCCTTTTGTCATGCAAATGTCAAGGACTTGATGGATGATGGTAGATATCTGACAAACTTCAGGAGGCATTTGCTCATTGGGCTTGAAGGCAGCCACGTGGTCCAGAACCCCTTCCACCCTACCCCCAACTTCCCCCCTCCCATTCTGAAAGCTCCTGGAAGGAGGGGTGGGGGCCTGGGGGGGGCGCGCCTAGGCTAGGGAGGCATCCATGGGAAGGGTCTCTTCCTCCCTCTCACTCTCTCCCCCTCTCCCTTTCTCTCTCTTTTCCCCCTCTGGTTAACTTTGACATACTATCTAAAGGTTGTAGGGCAGAAGAAATCCCCGTAAAACAGGGTGACCCTCTTCCATCATTGGCAAAGGAACAATACCTAGAATGAACTTCTTCTTAGACTATGCAATTTGTAACCGTGGGACGACCAGCGCCTACGCGCCCAAGGAGTACCAGCATTTTGAGCAAGGGACCCCTTCCTTCCCAGCTTGTGCAGGTACCATTCCTTCCTGTGACAGCTATCATTCAGAGGGACGTTTCGGGGCGACGGGGGTGGGCGCTGCTGGTGGGCCCAACGCCCACCACCACCATCACCACCACCAGCAGAGCTCAAGCTACCCTCCTCCTCCTCCTCCTCTTCCTCCCAACCCGGCGGGCCTTGGCATCCCCTTCGCAGGATCCTCTCCGACAGGAGGAGGAACCTACTCCACAACCCCCGGCCAAAGCTTCGTCAACCAACAATTCTTCTTCAACCCCTCGGAGACCACTACGGATGGAGGTTACTTCCAGGCGACAGCCTACCCAGCCGGGGTGGCTGCAGCTCCTGCTGCTGCTGCTGCTACCACTACTGCCACTTCGCTGCCTTCTTCCAGCCTGGGAGGTTTACCTGACGGCTTCCCCTGTGCCCCAACGGGCCAGTTCCAGCCACATCTCTATGGGCCTGAACAGGGGGGCTACCTACAAGGGGGATTTGGCAACGTTTCTCCACCTTTGCACGACAACAAAGACCCGAGGGCCCAGCCGTGCCCCGTGGCTGCCGCCGCCAACGTCACCGCCAGCCAAACCTTTGACTGGATGAAAGTGAAACGGAATCCACCCAAAACAGGTAAAAACCCAGATGGCAGGCAAGACTTCCTGGCCAGAGTCCTTTCAAGGCAGGGGTGGGGAGGAGAAGAGGACAGACTCTCTGCCGGTTCCGTCCGGGATTCCCTGCATTTGGATCCCTGTGGTTTCCACCGTGCCCAACTCCGGAGCATTCCAGGAGTATCTTCCTCTATTCAGGACCCGATCGGAATCAAGAAAAGCAACTCTTAACAAGCAAAGCTTGGGGAAGTGACTTTTCAACTACAGCTCCCAGAATCCCCAGTCGCCACAGCCCCTGCTGGGCCTTCTGAGAGCTGTAGAGATCCCCGCCCCGCAGCCTCTTTTTCCAAACTCTAGCTTCCCACCCTCTGCCTCGAAGGCAAACTGCAGAGGTAAGGCCAGGGAAAAGCATGCCTGGAGCAGAGAATAGGGAGTCATGATGCTCTGTTTCCAAAGATACCAGAAAGGAAAAGAGGAACCTGCCATCCTTCACCTTAATGCAGTTAAGGTGGCTCAAAGCTAACAATTGCAGGGGTTGGGAGTTGAGGTTAAACATATTGAAAAATATTTGTGGCTCCCAGGGGGAGAACAGCCTCACTTCTTTTTAGATTCTAATAGTAGCAGGAGGTGGAATCCCCTCCCCACCCCCAACAGACCGTGGTTTTTAGAAGCTTTCTTCCTCTTATGGAGCACTTAGGTATGTATTTAATTTATTATGTTTAAATGCTTCTCCTTCTTTCCAGATGAAAAGAAATGTCTCGTGTCAGTAAAAGGAGAAAAGGGTTGTCTTACAGGGGAAAAAATGTAAACAAAGAGTCTTGTAGCACCGTGAAAACTAACAACTTTTATTTGGCCTAAGTTTTGGTGGACTCTAGCCCACTTCATGTTCACAAAAGCTTATGTTGAATAAAATGCAAGGTTAAAAATGCCACAACACTCTTGACATGCATGTGTATTTGCTGCAGTAAGTTAACAATCCATTAAGGAGGCTAAGTTTCCACCCCACCATCACAAAATACCAGATACGTGCTCCACTATCACAAAAACACAAGACATACGCTACTGGTTCCTCTACCATTCTGTGTGTTTCAAAACACCGGCCAATACCTACTGGTGAGAAGTGGGTAAATGTGTCTTGACTGAAAAAGCCAATGAAGAGCAGGGTTCCTTCCTCACTGTGGTCCCTGCTTACACCCTGGAATCAGGACTGCTTCACACACATTTTCCTCCCAGATGTGAACTGGCCCACTAAAGGACAAACTAACCTTCTGAAAGTTGTTGTCCAAAAAAGTAAGTTTTCCAAGCTCTGTTTCTACAACAGTTGTCAGATACACCAAAAGTCAACAAGAGTCTATTTCTCTCTCACACACACAGAGTATCCACTCTTACACTTCTTTCAGTCACAAAATATGCAGAACCACTGTAGTTTAAGCATAGGCTCATCCCAGCTTCATACTTCAATGCCTCTTGCCTATCCATCATAAGGTACAGTTGAATTAATAGTGGCACAACTGCCTTTCAGTTTGTGGATCTGCCTTGGATCACTGGAGAACAGAATACAAAATCAACCACACAGTTTTCTTGGGTGGTTTTTCAGCTCTTTCAGCCCTAAACTGTACCTTCACATTCCTATGCTTTGTTATAGCTTTCTGGCTTTATTTTTACATCTTCAAAAAGTAATGGAGCAGCAGCAGCAACAACAAATCACCCTGCCCACCTCCACCCTGGAAAAGAGAAAAGAGCTGTAATTAGACTTAAAAAGAGAAAAATAGCAACCCGAATTTGGTTGCTGACCCTCCTAAGCACAGTAAACATTGCGTCAGTAGGTAAAGTCACTATTTTGTCACTACCTACACAAGTAGTATCCTGGATTCATTAAGTTTGCTCTAGTTGAGACTACCAATTGGATTTAGGCCTTTGGGTGTGCCACTCACTAACCTGCAGGTTCAGACCTTGCTTGTGCTTCCAAGGCCTAGGCTCGTCCCAAGAATGTATATAGACTTAGGAGGAAGTTCCCCTGAGCTGACACAGAGAACAATGCATGCCCTTGTCAGCAACTCTAAAGAGAGTCTCCTTATGGGAAGAATTGGGTAAAGGCTTTCCCCCGAGGTGGTAGTGTTTCTGGACAGGTTTGAAGCCCAGCATGTTCTTTAACCTCTCAGTTTAGTGTTGCTGTATTTATCTGTGAAGATTCTCAGTCATCCAGGTGAGCTTACCTGGAAGTTGATTCATGGCAACTGTTGCTTAGAATGTTTTCATAGGCAGAGAATGGCTTCTTAGGCATATCAATCAACTCCTGTATTAAATTCAGGGAAGTTTAGCCTGGGGTCCTGTTTCTGGATCCTGTGACCTTGCTTATTTAGTTCTTATCAATCCATCAGACAGATGAATTACTGAGCAATGTGTCCAAGGCCGTGTATAAATTTGTAATATGCCATAACATTATCAAATGACAGCAATCCAAACAGTAAGGGTGAGTCGTTTTGCTGTGTTTATATGGTAAACAGCCTGAGGGGTTCTGATGGACAGGAAGGCATGTACGAGTCGAATATTCAAACGGGAACGACTGTGGGAGAAAACGGGAGGCGATGCTTCAAAGAGCAGCGGCAAAAACAACGGGAAGTGTGGGAACCGCGGTCCTGTCTGTGGATTCCCCCAAGCCAGCCCGAGCGCCTCAGATGAGGAGGGGGGCGAAGGTCCGCAGAGCGCAGCCTCTCCGGACGCGGCGATAGCCAGGAATCGTGGACCTTGCGGTTCACCACCTCCGGAATACGCCGCGTTGGGAGAGGTTGACCCTAGAGTAACGCTGAGGAGCTGCCCGCCTTTAAACGGGCCTGGGAAAAGTTCCTTTCCTTGGAACACAACGGCCAGGGTCCCTCAGAGGCCACGTGGGCTGCAGGCTGCTGAGGACCGCAGCCAAGGGGAACTCGTTTCATCCCCGACGTTTGTCGTGCCTGGCTAGCCACACATTCTCCTGCTTGCCGCAGAAGGGAATGGACGGAGACTCCAGGTCAAGGATGGGGGTGAGGCCTGGTGGGATGCTAGGATGAGGGTCTTGTTTTATACTGGGGGGAAGAAAAGGGCGCGTTTCTAACTACTGGCTTCATGTCCTCGATTTCCCCCTTCTGGCTCGTGTGGACAGCGAAAGTGTGCGACTACGGCTTGGCCGCGCACCCCAGCACCATCCGGACCAACTTCACCACCAAGCAGCTGACGGAGCTGGAGAAGGAATTTCACTTCAGCAAGTACCTCACGCGAGCGCGGCGGGTGGAAATCGCCGCCACGCTGGAGCTCAGCGAGACCCAGGTGAAGATCTGGTTCCAAAACCGGAGGATGAAGCAGAAGAAGAGGGAGAAGGAGGGGCTGGCCGGCCCGCCCGCCCCCCGCGGCCTCGCCAAGGAACCGGCCGAGGCCGCCTCGGAGGGATCCCCCGACAGCAGCTCCTCTACGCCCGACGCCTCCCCCGGCTCGGTAACCTCTTGAATGGGAGGAGAGGGTCGTTCCCCAGCCCCATCTCCGGCCTCCCCCTCCTCAATTAAGGAAGCAGCTCCGCCTGGAACCGAACTCTGAGCCCTGCGGCAGGCTTGTTCGCTTCTGGCAGGTTAGAAGAACGCGCCCCTCCAGGAAACCTCCCTACACACGTGCGCCCTGCGTCCATACGTGCTGGTCGATCGCTGCGTGCAGCGTGGCAACAAAGCATGACTGCTTGCAAACAAGGAGCTCCGGACACCTTCCCACTGACACACGCAAAGCTGTTCTCTCTGGGTACGAAGGCACCCTCCTTTTCGACCCCTGATAGCTGGAGGTTTTTCAACCCCCTCCCCCAACTTCGCGTTTTCTGTAAGGTTACTGTCCCGCACACAGATGCACGTGTGTTCCCTTTTTGGATTAAGGAAACACGGGGCCCCTTTTCTCTTGCAATACAGACAGCAGCACCCCCAATACAGAAAAATGCAGCGCCATCCTTAGGGGATGGGAAGGAGGGGCCCCTCCGTCTGAAACTTAATAGCCTTTCAACTTCCCCCTTCCCTCGCCCGTTTATTTTGCAACACCTCATTTGGGAGGAACAAGACCTATCTCAAGAATTCTTATCCCTTTTGCTATCCTGTTTAACCACCCCAATGTATCTCAGGGACAACCATTTCATTTCTCCCATCTTTCTTTTTCCCTCAATAGGATACGCACTTTCAACCACAGAAAATTGGAGGAAAATATATATTTTTTATTTTTGGAATGTCTCTGTTCTTGAAGTGACTTGTATGCAAATAACGAAACAAAAACATGTTGAAGTTTTCTCAGAGCACGATTGCCTTGATTCGTTTGCTGTTTGTTTCTGTTAGTTTCTCAGCGGTGTTTTAAGGATGAGCGTGAAAAGTGTTAAAATGTATAGGTTGGAATGATTAACACACTGAGGCCTTGGAGAATGAATCCCTTCCCCCCCCCCCGTTCCCCAGCTTGGAAAAGTTACATCTTGGACTACAACTTCCAGAATGCTCCAGCCACATGATCATTGGGCTCAGCGGTCTGGGAACTGTAGTCCTGGAAGGTCACTGTTTCAGGTTCTTCTCCCGCTTTCAATTTTGCACTAGAAAAAGAGCGTGCCTCGCGTGTTAACCACTGCTATGGCTAAGTAGTTTGGTTACAGGGAATTGCTTTCATGGAACGGCTATAGTTACCGTGAAGAAGCTTCTTTGGCAGCATTTGGGTACAGAAGTGAGACGACCATTTGTGGAGTTCTCCTTTCTGATTTCATGCCAGGAACGAAGTTCGTGTATTCACAATGATGGTGACAGCGGTGCTTTGAGGGAACGTGCATGAACTTCGTATACACTCATCCTCCAGTTAGCCCAGCCTCTCCCCAGGATTTAAGTTGCAACTTAGATAACAAGAATCTAGCAAAGCCAATTAAAAAAACGAGCGGGGATATTGAACTGATGTAGGGAATAGGCAATTTCCCCGAGTTTTGCAGACTTCTGGATCAGCTGGAGATTTGCTTTCTAAAGGAAAGGCTTGCTTTCAAGTAGGTAGGCAAACTCTCCACCCATTGCACAAACAAGGCAGGAATCGAACTGGCCAACTCCTACTTAAGAAAGGCAGGGCCCCCAGACTCTTTGATTTTAGTAGAACACCATCTGCCCTCATCCTCCAGGTTCTGGGAAAGAAGATATTTCCACTGAAATCTGCAGACGTTACTTCTACTTGATTTCTTTTTTCGGCTGAATCCAGACTTGATCGTACTTAGCCATTTTAATGAGTAGACTTAGTCATAGAAAAGGTGTCAAAATGACATGTGTGAGACTTGTTTTGTTCGACACATAATTGATTTGAGTTATACTAACAGTGAATGTCAATTAATGTCTCTAGTATTTATTATTTCTCTCCCACAGATCAACCCCCATTCCTGTAAATGTGGCGGCAGCCTGGCATAAGCAATGGAAGCTTTTGCAACCTGATTAATATTAGCCTAGAACAGAACTGTAAAAAGTGGAAATTTGTTGATTTTGTTATTATTCTTAAATGTTATTATTTAGATGTGAATTAAATAATCTAGTATTTTAAGATGGAGATGCTCTATCCTCCTCCTTTATATTTTGAACCAAAAACTACCTCAGCTTAAATAAAATTTACTTTTTTTCTCAAGTTTCTGGAACTCATGATTTGGCCAGTTTTTCCCATTCATCCTCATCATGTGTGTGGTCTGTGCTGTCAAGTTGGAACTGAGTTATAGCAACCCTAAAAGGGCTTTCAAGGTAAGTGAGATATTTAAGGATTGATTTTATCAATTCCACACCTCCATTGAGTTTCCATGGCCAAGTGAGGATTTGAACCCTGTTCCCAAAGTCCTAGCCCATCACTCAATTCACTACACCACACTTCCTCATCATACTACATCATACTTTTTCTGAGCAAAATCAATACCTCTACAAAGATAGGTTCCAACAAGAAATGAGGAAATGTTCTTGTACCAGCTTAGATCAAGCAGCTTGTGTTGAATTGATCGACACAAAATTTATTAATTGATCAATGTTATTTGACTGCAGCTCTTAAAAGCACTGCCAAGTGTAGTTTATGGTGACTGTTATGTGAGCTGCAATCCAGCAACATCTGGAAGGGTTGCAAGTTACCCATCCCATGATATGAGCACTAGATCTAGCCAACACAAAACACTTCATAAGTCCAATGAATTTCAGTGGGAAGCACAGTTACTGCTCCCACTTTTCCTGGACCCTGCTCTGCATCATTAGAAATTAAGAAATAGTTCCATTTTGGTGAAGACCATTCTCCCACCCCTTCTATGGTCTGCCTCTTGCACAGATCATAAATTGGGCTGTCATCATTTTATAGTGCTGGGAAATACTTGTGGAAATATTCCTGAAGAAAAAGAAATCACTGGATGTGGACAAAGAATATGTTATGGACTGGACTCTCGTCTCTAACATGCAAGTCTGCTGTATATTGAAAGGCAACTCTTTCCTCCCTTAGAGTCATCAGCCCCCAGCTTGAACTGGTGATGCCCAGGAAAAGCCTTGCCAAATTATTCCTTTGGATGGGTCACCTGGCCCTTTCTCCTCTCCAAATGACTTCTCTTTCCAGCAAGAAATCCGGCAGGATGTTACAACTTCCTTTGAAAATAAGGACCGGCTTGATTTGAATTTCAAATCTGCTTCCTTGGGCACACCAGTCAAGGCAGGTGGCCAGAAAAAGGTCATGCTTTGGTCAGCTTGTAGGGATGACAAAAACTCTTCTGGGCTCCATCTGAAATTCAAAGTGGATTCCCCCAGAAGACCTGGTGAAACTGATGCTTCTTCATCTTTTTGCATATCCAAAGCTTTGTGTCCTTTACATAGCAGAACCCAAGTAGCTTTTCTTTTAATCCCTTTGTATTTTTATAGTTGATCTAAGGGTCAGTGCTGTGGGTAGGGCTGGATGTTGAATCTGAGGCCCAAGGTCCAGGGCCTTGCAGCCTGAACTCCCCACACTGACCAGAGCTTCAAACATTACATTTTTGGATGACACCTCTCAGAATCCCTCAGCCAACATACCCAGCTGTCATGTTGATTGGGACATTCTATGTTCTGGTGTTTTGTGGGGGGCTGAAAAACAAAGAAACATAAAAACATTTGTAAGCTCTGCAAATGCCAACACAGAAATTGAAAGTGATTAAAGCCAGGAGGGGGAAAAACAGGCCCCAGGTCATTCTGGGATCTTCTTTATAGTGGATAGATTGGATCCTGAATATCCTCAATTTTAATCCAACACAATAATCATTACACCACACCAGTTCCTCTTGTCTTGTGATAACTTGCTCAAATTTAGTCAAAGTGACTCTACCCATCCACAAGAGGGAGCTATCAGCAGACTTGGGGGTAACAACAGACTTGCATGGATAGAAAAAAAATTCATAGGAAAATATGAGGGAGGAAACACCTCAGAATGAGAACACTCAGTGACTGCATAATGCTTCCTGCAGCAAGCAAGCAACCAAACAAACAAGCTGGTGGAAAGGGAAAATAGGTTGGAAGAGAGGAAAATGGAGGATGAGACAAAGGGAGATGCACATGGATTTCAAAAGGTACTGAGAGAAAAACCAATTAACTTGATGGGTAATTTCCCATTTCACAGAGAGACACTTAAAAAAAATATCTCCAGGGAAGGAACTGGGTTGCCCAAATAACTCAGCAGAGAAACTTGAAAATTGGTGTTGGTCAAAAGTTTGTCCAGAAGAGAAATGGGCAAGAAACGTTAGACTCAAGGAAGACCAAAGATGCTTAGTTGGTCCAAAAATGGTGAAATGAAGAAGGGAGGGGGAATGAAACAACATGGACAGGACCTTGAGCAGAACCAGTGTTGCAGTTGGTGGAAGTGGTCAAGTGGTGCAAAGGCACAGGACAAATGAAACCTGTTGCTACTGTTGCTTAGCCAAGTCGATGCTGCATGCTTTTAAAAAGTGGCTAGTGTTGGGATGTTTGGTATGCCTGCCTACGAATAAGGCCCAGAGTAACTTTCCTCTTAATGGGCATGCAGAAGGTTGTGCTCTTAGATTACTGAAATGACTATACTTACCTAAAGAGCATTCAGATAATGATATAAAATTTTGCCTCATGGTTTCTGCAGTGGATTGAGTTCATTTCTGCTTCATTCATCCATTGATCCTCAGTTTTCTTAGGTTTTCAGTCTAGTTATGTTCTCTTCCTGGTTTCTGTATGATTTTTCTTTCTTTGTTTTCTTTATTCTTCTTTTCATATTGTTGTTTACCCAGCTCTCCCATCCATCTGCCCATCATCTGTCTTTCCATTTATTTTCTATTTTTTTTATTTCCTTCTACTATTACTTATTTACCACTCTTCTGTCCACTCACTTATCAGCTTCTTTCCATCTAGCTAGTGTTCCTTCCTTCCTTCCTTCCTTCCTTCCTTCCTTCCTTCCTTCCTTCCTTCCTTCCTTCCTTCCTTCCTTCCTTCCTATTTATCTAAAATGAGGAAAACAATTGCTCTGTAAGTTCCCAGTAATATCTCTCTGTATGATCTATTCATTTTCTCTTTGTAGTAAGTGACATATTTATTCCTGGCACAGATCTTGATCCAAACTGTCCAAGCCATCATTTCTCTCTCAGCATCTTGTGTACAGAGATCACAGACTTCCAGAGCGTCTGAGGTTCCTTCATTTTCATTAAAAAAACAGGGGGAATTCCCGGCTTCCTTGCTTTTTATTTTCAAAGGGCTTCTCAATAATTTATGATGGTAACTTGGCTAGATTCTCTCTCTCTCTCCCTCTCTCTCTCTCTCTCTCCTGAGCTGACGTTCTTCAGGAGGTATCCTGAGCAGACCTCCTCCCACCTTCTGCCTGGGATCATAGGCAACAGAGCGGGGGGGGGGGGGGGAGTCCAGGAGTCCCTTTGGCTCCTTGGGAAGGACCTCAGTGCCATCTGCTCCTACCCCTTGGTGTGATTTCCCCACCCCTGTCACTCCTTAAAGCATTTGTTCTCACAACATGAAGCCTTTTGATCTTAGAAAATCACTTTTTTACTTAAAGGAAAGAAAGAGAAGACTTTGAGGTTTCTTGTAACTTTCCCACTGAAATGACAGGTCTTTACACAGGGTGCCTTTTTATGTTGTCGACAGCAGCTTGTCGGGATAACAGGGCCAAATTACAAAAGGAAGTTGTTGTTTTCTCTGTTCAAGTGAGCTTTTTTGGGGGGGGGTTGTCCTTGTGGGACTATTCAAAGTTTAGCCAAAGTCAGGGTTTTTTTTTAACATAAGCCCCACAGATCAATCTGTTACTAAATAACTAGTTACTTTTTAAATTGTAAATAACTACTTGCCAGTAATGCATTCCTTTTCCAAATGACAACAAACACAACAATTCTCACTGTAATATAAGTTAATAAGAGATAACCTCACTCCTTAGGAAACACGTGTAACTTCTTAATTACTTTTTAGTTTTAAGGATATAGCTTCATTAAATGATGAAGGAAAAAAGATTCCATGGCTCAGGTACTGCTGCCTATTGTGCCTCACACTGCTGCTTTGTGCTGTGCTCAGGCAACAGTGAGTTGGAGTATATTTCCTACCACACTCCAATGGCTTGTAGCATTCAGATATTTTCAATTTTAATTAGAAACTAAATTATTTTGGTTATTTATGAAAACAGAAAAGTAAACAGTTACTTTTACAATTAGAACTATAACCATGACCGGCTACTACTTCAGAGGACTTTGTAGATATCATTATATTAACTGTTTTCTAAAAGTAAGTTTCTATAACCTGACTCATAACCATTGGGCATAGCTGGCGTCCCTTGATGAAATCTCCATATATCAGTCAAAGCGAGGCTAAAATTAAACATAGAATCATGGAATAGTGAAGTTGGAGGGGGACTATAAGGGCATCAAGTCCAACCCCCTGGTCGATGCAGGAATACAAGTGAAAGGATATCTGCCAGGTGGTTGTCTAAGTTTCTCTTGAATGCCCTTCAGCGTTGGAGCATTCACCATCCCTCAAGGTAATTGGTTCCACTATCTTACTACTCTAACAGTTGGGATGTTTTTCCTGATACTGTATTCAGGAAATCTGGCTTCCTGTAACTTGAGCTCATTGTTGCATGTCCTGCACTCTGGGATGATGGAGAACAGATCCTGCCCCTCCTCTGCATGACAGCCTTTCAAGTATTTGAAAAGTGTTATTGTACCACCCCTCTGTCTTTTTTTCCTCAAGGCTAAACATCCTCAATTCTTTCAGTCTTTTCTCATAGGGCTTGGTTTCCAGGCCTCTGATCATCCTTGTTGGATGATCAGGCCCCTGATCATGCTGATCATGCTTGTTGGATGCATCTAACTTTCTAGATTTGGGCCAAGGCATATGAATACTGGGTTTTTCATATTTATATTGAACTATATAAATATAACTATATGCTTCCGGTTGGGTGGTGTCAGCGTTTGGCGGTGTTGAGACAGAGCTCCGAGAAGTTTTGAGCAATAGCTGGTGATGCAAGGTAAATCCTTTGAGAATTTTTATTAATGAGAGAGCCTCTTTGCTGATAATATAACTATATGGGTCAGAATCCAGCTAAACTATTTGCTCCATCAGTGTATTTCTGTTTAGTCTCTCTTGAACCAAAAACGGCCACAAAATGAACCCATTTAAACAAAATATATTTCTATTTGCTCTATATGGTAGTGGGCAATTCCTTATACAAGTACTATAAAGATCTAACTGTTGTACAATTGACCAGTCAGCAAGTGGAATAACTGGACATCAGATAAGCAACACACTGCCTGTGGCCCAATGTGGTCCATGGCCATTTCTGTGTCCCCCACACCAATGGTCTAACAGTTTAAGTGGTGTTGAGGCTCAGTCCATTGGGCTACAACACTTTCTGGAAAAGGACTCTCTCCCTTTACATACATCTGTTCCTTAGACTATATGTAGTAAGGAACAACAGAATCAAATGCTTCTTTGAACAGAATTGTCTTACAGAAGAACACAGATTAAGAGGAAGGTGACCTTGGAGTAGGGAATCCTCCATATGGGATGTGGCTACAAAGCAAATCCTCTCATGTGCTGCCACCAACTGTAATTTTGAAGGCAGTAGCAAATACAACAGTGGCATAAGAGCTGGTCTAAAAGAATCTCATGGTAGGAAATGGTTTTCCAAACAGCCAGATCCTAAGGACCTTCAAGATAATAACTAGCACCATTGAATTGCACTGGGACATGAACTAGAAGCCATGCAATAATGCAACCAACTCCACAGGCATTATTCATCAACTGGGGGGGGGCATCTTTCATCAAAGCTGTATGTATCTTGTGTGCAAGAATAGTACATTTCCTCTCCATTCAAACCACAATATTGTTTCATTGAGAAGATGTGCCTCTTTCCTTCAGGTTTCACATCCAGTATGATTACGACTTTGCATGAATGTCCCAAGCACATGTTGTATAAAAAAAAAGAGGGGAAGAAGAGGACATATTTGGAATCTGAACACTCCTTCACTATTAGGAAGGAGCAAAGGAAGTTGTCATAACTGAGTCAGATCATTGGCTGATCCATCTCAGTATTGTCAGCTGATTGGCAGCAGTTTGCCAGGGATTGGGGTCGGATTTCTTCTTCACAGGAAGTGGAAATCTCTGGTATTCCTCCATATCTCTCATCCAAGTACTGTACAAACCTGCTACCTCAGACGGTCATCTCACTATGCCTACTGGTAGGGCCATTCTGGTCTTCTGAGAAGTCTCAGGACTTGGCGGCACTTCCCTACATGAGAAGGCAAGCAGAAAAAGAACAGCAGGCGCATACACAATGGTGCTGTTCTTTTGTGCCTTCCTCATACAGTAGAATGGGAGGTAACCTCCACATGGCTCTGAGACCTAGCTAAGCTTGGAATAGGAGCATTTTGGACTGAAGCTCCCACAGTCCTCCAGCCAATAATGAACTATCACTGCGTTCTGGAATATGCTCAAGTATGGCATGAGAAATGTCAGATACTATGTAGAAATAAGCTATTTATTCTCTTGTGTCTGTGCCCTTGCAAAGAAGGGATCGAGGGCTGGGAGGAGGAGACTACATACTGATTTCAACTGTGATACCTCTTTCCAACTTGTTACAGGTGTAAAGAACTGTACCACCCCTAGCCCACCTAAACTTAATGCTGGGATACTCTGTGGAAAAATTATTCTGTGCCTGCTAGAGTCAATCATATTTGACTTTATCACTTAATAGAACCTAAGCCATTGATCAAAGATTGTGAGTTTTAGAGCCTAACATCTAAAAGATGAGACGCTTAAAAGATGAGATGGTGACCCAAATTCAGAGCTCAGAAAAGTTTGTTGTTACTGCAGCTGTTCCTGTTCCTGTTTAGTCATGATGTCTGGGGGATTTTGAGAATTTTTCCAAGTTCAGCTCTCATGTGCATTGAAGTTCTCATTTTAATTTGATGGAAAATGAATAAGTATTGCTGCTCACCTATTCCTTCCTCAGTCTGAATATTGGCTTGACAGATCCATTTTTGATTCTTATCTCACATAGGCTTGTTCAAACTGCATTCCAAAAAGGAAAAGGCACTTGAGATCATATTGCAAATAGATGTGTTGGCTACTGAATTACAAGAATACAAAGAATTTCAGAAGATCAGTCTGTGTTTTATAGTCTACAACAAAGCCTTTGACTGTGTGGGTCATGAAAAACTGAGTTGTTCAGAGAGGAATGGGTATGCCTTAGCACTTTTATCTCCTGCTGCATAACCTGTATTGTAGACAAAAAGCAACTGTTGAGACAGAAAGTGTAGAGATAGAATGGTTTCCTATAAGTAAGTAAGGTGTCAGACAAGGGTGCATTTTATTTCCTTATCTCTTCAATCTGTATGCATAACGTATCATATGGAAAGCCAGACTAGATTCAGATGAGGAGGAAAGAAAACTGGTGGAAGAAAAATCAGTGATTTAAGATATGCAGAGGGCACCATCTTACTGGCAGAAAACAGCAAGGACTTGAAACAACTTTTAGTGAAAGAGAAAGAAGAAAGTGCCAAAGCAGGACTGCAGTTGAACATTAAGAAGACCAAGTTATGACTACAGAAGAACTACACAACTTCAATGTTGACAATTAAGAAACTGAAATAGTGAAAGATTTTGTATACTTTGGTTTAGTTATCTATCCAAATGGAGACTGCAGTCAAGAAATCTAACACTGGAACTAGGAAGGGCAGCAATGAATAAATTAAAAAAGACCATGTGTTATGTGCCATCGCATAGAGACCAAAGCCAAGATTATGCACATTCTTATATGGATATGAACATTGAAAGGGAAAAATGTTGACATGAGAAAAAAAAACAGCTGCTTGAGGAGAGCTCGGCAGATACTCTGGACTGCCGAAAAGATGAACAACTGGGTCATAGAACAAATCAAGCCGGAACCATCTCTGGAAGCAAAACTGATGAAGCAGAGGTTGTCATACTTTAGGCATGTCAAGAGAAAACAAGGTTCTCTGGAAAAGACAATAAAGCTAGGAAAAGTTGAAGACAGCAGAAAAAGAGGAAGACCAAGTATGAGATGGACTGACACAACCAAAAAACCATAGACTTGACTTTGTAAGAGCTGAGCAGGGCTGTTGGGGACAGGACATTTTGAAGAACATTTATTCATAGGGTCACCATAAGTTGGAGGCAACTTGATGGAACGTAACAACAACAAATCTGAAGTTTTTCCAGGTTTGGCTCTCATGTGCATTCAAGCTCCCACTTTAGTTTGGGGGGAATAAATGAGTGTTGCTGCTCACCTATTCCTTCCTCAGTTTACACATTGGTTTGACAGCTCCATTTCCAAACCCTACCTCTCACATTAGGCTTGTTCAATATTTACTCAGGTTGATCAGCTCGCCTAGAGCTCCACTCTTCTGTCTGCCTTGCCCTGCTAGCAACTCTTCCCCTCCAGCACCGGTTCACCGAAAGTTCAACCCTAAATGAATTCACTGAAGGACAGGCTTGGGCTGTCCGGAGGACCAAAGATGGGGTCAAGCATAGGTCTTCCCACACAACCAGTGCTTTCCAAAGCCCACCACTCCGTCATCACTCCAGGCAAGAAGCCTGCTTTGAAAAATTATTTTGGGTTACAGGAGTGGGGTGGAAGAACAAACCACAAGCTGGTAACAAGAGAATGCCAAGCATATTCCGGGGTAGGCTTTCAACAAATGGATCAGAGGTCAAGCCTTCAGGGAAGGTGAGAAAAGTTCACATATACCCTAAGGTTCATACAGTTCCGGAAAAGTATAATTGTGCACAAATTGTGAGTTGTATTGAGAGACTGGAAAGCCTCTGCCGCTGCGTATTTGTACCATATTATTCTACATCGTAACATACAACATTTCTCACTGCTCAGACCACAGGCTGCCTTTACTGAAAGTCAGTCAGGTAATTGTAGCACAGGAAACAGAAAATCCCAGAGGCATGTTTCTATATGTATAGCCATGCATGGGGTTCTGTTTGGTTTTTTTAAAAAAAAATCTAATCTGAGTATGACAATATCATTGGAGCTGGTTTTAGTGCAGTGCAGTGCAGTGCAGTGCAGTGCAGTGGTGTAGTGTAGTGTAGTATAGTATAGTTGTGAGTTGCCTCGTCTTGCCTTATACAGCCTCACTTACAGCCTAGCCTTGCCTTGCCCAGTCTGCATGAAAGTTAGCTGCTGAGCAGGAACAGGAGATCAAGGTTCTAGTCCTTGCCGTGAATACTTAGTGGGTGAACTTCGGCCAATCATTCTCCCTCAGTCTGACCTACCTTGTAAAGGTGAGGTGAGAATAAAGTAGGAAAGGAGACAGCTGAATATGCTGCTACCAACTTACAAATATAAGTAATACTACACTTCACAACTTGTCTGAGTACTAAAAATAGTAAAAATAGTTGGAACTCTCACCTTGCACAGTGTTGCACAGTGTTGCTGTGGAACTGTACAACATAGAATGCAAGTTAAGCCTTGACAGTCCAAGGGGAAAACTGTGAGACCATTAAACACCAGCTAACTTCTGCATTGGAAGATCTTTCCTTATATTGTAAAAACAATCAGCTGAAACGAAACCCTTTAAAAATACAGGCCTGTGCCTTCAACTTAAAGAACAGAAAAACAGAGAGGAAGCTCTGAGTTAGCTGGGAAGGGAAGATTTTGGAACATTCCCCTATCCCAAAGCATTTGGCTATCACTCTGGATCGAACCCTGAACTACCAAAAAAAAAATGTTGCAACATCAAACAGAAAGGCACTGCCAGAAATAACATACTTAGGAAACTGGCTGGGTCTGACTTGGGTGCACCCCACAAACAATAAGAACAGCTTTATCCCTGTACTACTCCACCACAGAATATGCTAGTGCCATATAGTGGAAATCAACACATGCCAAATAAGTGGATGCCGCTCTTAATGAATCGCACAGGATTATTACTGGCTGTCTGAAACCTTACCCCCATTGAAACAGTCCATTATTTGGCTAGCATTGCCCTCCAGGATACGTCAAAGGGTATTAGCAAATAATGAACAAAATAAGGAGATGTGGCACCAAACCCATTCACTTTGTGGACATCAACCCCCTAGACCAGTGGATCCCAACCTTGGGTAACCCAGGTGTTCTTGGCCTGCAGCTACCAGAAACCCCAGGCAGCACAGCGGATGGTGAAGGCTTCTGGGAACTGTGTATTCCGAGTCACTTACACTTGCTATTTCAAACCCCTTCTAATTTTGAAGGAGTGGTGTGCTTTGAGATTCTTTTGGCATCAAACATGGACACCTTTTGAAATAGGCATGCTGAATCAAGTGGTCAAAAGCCTTGGAATAATTTGAACCAGGCTTTCTCAGAGTTAGCAAGTATTTTGAATTCCAGGGCTCATCCTGGAGATGGAGGAAGTGAGAATGTGCAGAATGCATACCTTTCACCAATTCTTAACAACAATCTCCTTCTCCATTGTGACAATTGGGGGGGGGGGTGGAGTGCTCAGGTTAGAGGTAGGCATTGTGAAAGAATCTAGAGCTCTGGAAGTTTCTGTGAGACCAAACACCACTCAGCAGAGGGGCATTAGTTTAGTTTTAAGAGTTGTTTCTTTCAATAATTCTTTCCACCATAATGCCCATTTGATCCAGTGTTGTTCTTCCACCTTTAATTCTACAGAGTTACTTCCCCTCTTCTCTGTTATTTCCCCCCCTTCTACCCTGTGTTGACCCTCCATAGGACAAAGTCCTTATTCATTTTGTGGAGGAATTCTCTTACAGCCTTATGTGATTTGCAGCTCACATTTACCCCTCTGTTGGAAGAGTTGACAGATTCCATATTTATATGCTGATGAAGGGATGGCATGGCTTGGAAACAGCAGGGGAATCTTCAAGTAAGTCATAAAAACAGGCATTGGGTATCAAAGGCAAAATTTACACCGTCTCTCCCTCTGAGAACAGCACATGAGAACATTATTATCTAGAATTGCAGCAATTTGATACTGAAATTCCTTTATGGAATTGTAAAAAAATATCGAGCCGTCTCTTGGTTAGGCCCCCTACAGTATGCAAAAATTAGTCTGTATTAAAAATAACAATCTGAATTCTGTGCTACCTTAGCATACATTTGTGGGCCAAGAAACAATGAATTAGGTAAGTCGGATTCAACATTGATCATATTTAAAGGAGATGCATTGAAATCAATGGGACATATGGTATGTTAATGATTTCAGTAGGTCTCCCCAAAGTGTGACTAAATCTTGATTACTATTTATGGCATTCCCAAGGAAGCTAGAAGTCTCTGGAAGTTTCTTCTGAGATCAAACACCACTCTGTGGAGGTGTTTAACATAAAGTTAATTCTCCGTTATGGCAACCCTCATAGAGTTTTATATGTAAAAAGTGGGCAGAGGTGGCTTTCCCAGACCTTCCTTCTGGTAGTGCTCTAGGACTGTGCTGCTTGCCCAAGGTTGCACATGGGGCAGGGCATTTAATTCCATCAGTCACATACAATCTTGACTAGTCCTTCTCCCAGGAGATGCAGTGGGTATTTGAAGTCCTAGCCCATACTTCTGCAGCCAGACACTTCATCTTGTCGAGCTATGCCAACTGACTACATTATTTGTTTGTTACATCTAAATCCCGTCATTCCTCCAGTCTGCTCAATCATGGCTCTCCTGCTCCTTATTTTGTCTCCACAAACACAACCATCCTGGGAGGCAAGATAGGCTGAGAAAAGGTGATAGCCATCTAGTGTAGGGGTAGGCAAAATGTGTTTCTTCAGATACAGTATTAGATTAGAGGGTCCTGGACAATATAGCCAATGATGTAGGCTACAGGGAATTGCCATCAAATAATATTGACGTGGTGGCGTTGTGGGCTAAACTGCAGAAGCCTGTGCTGCAGGGTCAGAAGACCAAGCAGTCATAAGATCGAATCCACGCGACAGTGAGCTCCCGTTGCTTGTCCCAGCTCCCGCCAACCTCGCGGTTCGAAAGCATGCAAATGCGAGTAGATAAATAGGTACCATCTCGGTGGGAAGGTAAACAGTGTTCCGTGTCTAAATCACACTGGCCATGTGACCACGGAAAGATTGTCTTCAGACAAACGCTGGCTCTATGGCTTGAAGAGTGGGATGAGCGCCACCCCCTAGAGTCGGACACGACTGGACAAAAATTGTCAAGGGGAACCTTTACCTTTACCTTTAATATTGAAGGGGGTACAGTAAAAATTGATGGAAGGAACAAATAATGTAAGATATACAGATCACATGATCTTATGGTGGAAAGCAGGAATGACTTATTTTCAGTGAAAACAAAAGAAGGAAGTGCCAAAGCAGAACTACAATTGAATAGGAAGAAGACAAAAAGCATGACTACAGAATGAAACAACTTTTGAAATTGAAATAATAAAAGATTTTGTATATCTTGGTTGAGCCATCAGTTCAGATGGAGACTGCAGCCAAGAAATCAGGAGAAGACTGACACTATGAAGGACAGCAATGAAGGAATTAGAAAAGGTCATCAAATGTAACGATGTGTCACTGGAGACCAAGACTGAGATCATCCACACACCTATCATGTAAAAGTTTGAAAGCTGAACAATAAAGAAAGCAGAAAGGGGGAAAATTTGATGTTTTTGAAATATGGTCTTGGAAGAGAGTTTTGCAGATACCCTGGGCTGCCAGAAAGAAGAGGAAGTAGGTCCTAGATCAAATCATGCCTGAACTATTTCTGGAGGCAAAAATGTTGAAACTGAGTCTGTCCTACTTTGGGCACATAATGAGAAGGCAGAATTATCTGGAAAAGACAATAATGCTGGGAAAGGTTGAAGGCAGCAGAAAAAGAGGAATCAGGGAATAATTTAACACAACCACAGCTGAACACAGCATATCCTAATGTATGTTGTTAGTATAAAGTACTTCAATTCACTTGTTGAAAAAAGCCAGGGATCAACCTTGTAAAACTGTCGTCATTGTTGCTATCATCATTACTATCAAATGTATTCAGAGCTATGTTATGCCCTCCCTCCTATCATCACTTCATTATTTTTATCTTTTCCCCATCTTGAACAATATTACTATTGTTGTTCTCTATTTTATTACATCACTTTAATGCCATCTTTATTGTTAGCCGCTCAGAGTAGACTTGGGTCTAAATGGACGGGGTATACATTTAACAAACAAACAAACAAACAAACAAACAAACAAACAAACAAACAAACAAACAAACAAACAAATAAATAAATAAATAAATAAATAAATAAATAAATAAATAAATAAATAAATAAATAAATAAATAAATAAATAAATAAATAAATAAATAAATGTAAAGGGAACTAAACAGCCACATTGCAGTGATTCCTCCATGCCCCCTAAATTCAAGTGCTTGATTAGATATTCTCCTGGTCTATGAGTGATTTGTCTTCCTAGATTAATATCAGAGCTAGCCCAAGAAATGCTGGTGCCTGCAGCAAAAACTCTAAACAGTACCCTCTCCTTCCATGCAATATACATGGGGCACAGTCTTGAAGAGCTCCTCTGTAGACTTCATTAAGCTATGTGAGGGAGAACATCTTGGTGGATTGTGCCCCATCGGCTGGATCCTATGTTCCCCACTTTCTACCATCTTTCATAACATCCCAGTCCATTGCCTGCAGTAGCTGTCTCCCATTGCCTCTTGCAAGGCCAACTCTGAATTATGGCAGGATGATGGGGGAGGGAGAGTGGAATGCTTCAAAA
The DNA here is from genome assembly GCF_051106095.1 of Pogona vitticeps. Taxonomy (NCBI): domain Eukaryota; kingdom Metazoa; phylum Chordata; class Lepidosauria; order Squamata; family Agamidae; genus Pogona; species Pogona vitticeps. The sequence goes on along the minus strand of NC_135788.1, from coordinate 97,171,570 downwards.
AAAGCAAGTTTTATTGGCAGGGTGGTGAGGTGAGGGAACCTTGCTTACTTGCCTTTGTCCATGAAATACTCACTCCCATTTCTTTCCATGCTCTTTTCTTCTTCCTTTCTGCTTCAAATTTATTAATGGGTTTGGCAAACCCTGTCAGCGTTTCCCTAGATTATGCCTGCAAACGTAAGGCTTCCCTTGATGAATGAGGAGCACTGCTTTAAATCAGTCCCCAACTGATACAAATTATTTTAATGTGCCCCTTTTATGATTTACTGGGTTTTTATGAAGTAGCCAGCTATGTTGTAAGACTTGATTATGGACTTGGGCTGCCTTAAAAGATAAAATGCCCTCCAAGGAGAAGAGGTTTTTCCCCCTTTTAAATAAAATGGTACATTGCTGCTTTAGACCGTTCACAAAAGCCAAGCTATTTGGGCTGAGCAGGGTACAAGCTTCCTCTGTCTTGGACTTTAGGTAAGATGTGCTCCCCGTAGTCTTCTTTAAAGTACACTTCAAACATCAATATATGTGTGTGCGCAAGAGAGTGTGTGTTTATTTATTCTTCTCCTCATAAATTAAAACTGAACAGCCTTTTTATATATATTGGTGTTTCTTAGCTATACATTTTAGATATACATGCATTAGAGGTATCAGTATCAATGTTTAAAAGAGGTGTTTTTTGAACTATAGAACCCAGAAGACTCTAGGCAGCTTGGACTATTGCCCATGTTTCTGGAGGATGTTGGCAATTTTACTACAAAAAAAAGAGATAAGGAGAGGGTGCATTTGGAAGAATTTAAAAGGAAATGTAAAGTTCTAGGGGAGCAAATATTACAGACTGTTGTATACCAATATATCCATTTATATTGCCTAATGATTAAAAAAATACAGATTTCCACAGTAAACAAAATGTTCCTATTCTGGTTCTGCACATGTCCCTTCATGTATTTTTGCCTAGTCGTGGTGAAGGGGCTTGAGTAATTCAGAGAAGCTATGGGCTATGCTGTGCAGGGACACCCAAAACGGACAGGTCATAGTAGAGAGTTCCGACTAAATGCAATCCACCTGCAGTAGGAACCGGCAAGCCACTCCAGTATCTTTGCCAAGAAAACTCCATGAACAGAAACAAAGGGCTAAAAGATATGACACTGGAAGATGAGCCCCGCAGGTTGGAATGCTAAAGTAGGGGATCAAGAGATAAAAGGAACAACAGGTAAGTTTGGCCTTGGAGTTCTAAATGAAGCAGGGCAAAGGCTAATAGAGTTTTGTCTAGAGAACAAGCTGGTCATCACAAACACTCATTTCCAACAACACAAGAGGCAACTCTACACATGGACATCACCTGATGGGCAATACTGAAGTCAGACTGATTATGTTCTCTGCAGCCAAAGATGGAGAAGCTCTATACAATCAGCAAAAACAAGACCGGGGGGCTGATTGTGGCTCTCATCATCAGCAAAACCCAAGCTTAAACTGCAGAAAGTAGGAAAAACCACTGGGCTAGTCAGGTATAATCTAAACCAAATCATTTATGAATAGACAGTGGAAGTGAGGAACAGATTTAAGGAACTAGATTTGGTGGACAGAGTGCCTGAAGAACTATAGTTAGAGGCTCGTAACATTGTACATGGGACATGGTGGCACTGCGGGCTAAACTGCAGAAGCCTTTGTGTGCTGCAGGGTCAGAAGACCAGCAGTCATAAGATCGAATCCACGCGACGGAGTGAGCTCCTGCCGCTTTGTCCCAGCTCCTCGTCAACCCAGCAGTTTGAAAGCATGTAAATGTGAGTAGATAAATAGGTACTACCTTGGTGGGAAGGTAAACAGCGTTCTGTGTATAGCTACGCTGGCCACATGACAACAGAAGCTGTCTTCGGACAAACGCTGGCTCTACGGCTTGGAAATGGGGATGAGCACCGCCCCCTAGAGTCGAACACAACTGACTAAAATGTCAAGTGGAACCTTTATCTAACACTGTACAGGAAGCAGCAATAAAAACCATCCTAATGAAAAAGAATTGCAAGAAAGCAAAGTGGCTGTCCAACGAGGCCTTACAAATAGCAGAGAAGAGAAGGGAAGCAAAATGCAAGGGAGATAGGGAAAGTTAAAGAAAATCGAATGCAGATTTCCAAAGAATAGCAAGGAGAGACAAGAGGGCCTTCTTAAATGAACAGTGCAAAGAAATAGAGGAAAAGAACAGAAATGGAAAAACCAGAGATCTGTTCAAGAAAACTGGAGATATTAAAGGAACATTTTGTGCAAAGATGGACGCAAATGATCAAGGACAAAAATGGTAGGGACCTCACAGAAGCAGAAGACATCAAGAAGAGGTGGCAAGAATACACAGAGGAATTATACCAGAAAGATCTGGATGTCCCGGACAAGCCAGATAGTGTGGTTGCTGACCTTGAGCCAGACATCCTGGAGTGTGAAGTCAAGTGGGCCTTGGAAAACATGGATAACAACAAGGCCAGCGGAGGTGATGGCATTCCAGTCGAACTATTTAAAATCTTAAAAGATGATGCTGTTAAGGTGCTACACTCAATATGCCAGCAAGTTTGGAAAACTCCGCAGTGGGCAGAGGACTGGAAAAGATCAGTCTACATCCAAATCCCAAAGAAGGGCAGTGCCAAAGAATGCTCCAGCTACTGTACAATTGAACTCATTTCACACGCTAGCAAGATTATGCTCAAAATCCTACAAGGTAGGCCTCAGCAGTATATATATAGACTGAGAACTCCCAGAAGAACAAGCTGGATTTCGAAGGGACAGAGGAACTAGATACCAAAATGCTAACATGCACTGGATTATTGACTATGCGAAAGTCTTTGACTGTGTGGACCACAACAAACTATGGCAAGTTCTAAAAGAAATGGGAGTGCCTGGCCACCTGATCTATCTCCTGAGAAATCTGTATGTGGGACAGGAAGTAACAGTTAGAGCTGGGTATGGAACAACTGATTGGTTCAAAATTGGGAAAGGAGTATGACAAGGCTGTGTATTGTCTCCCTGCTTATTTAACTTATATGCAGAATACATCCTGCAAAAGGCAGGACTGGATGAATCCCAAGCCGGAATTAAGACTGCTGGAAGAAATATCAGCAACCTCAGATATGCAGATGATATCACTATGATCACAGAAAGTGAGGAGGAATTAAGGAACCTCTTAATGAGGGTGAAAGAAGAGAGTGCAAAAAATGATCTGAAGCTCAACATCAAAAAAACCTAAGATCATGGCCACTGGTCCCATCACCTCCTGACAAATAGATGCACAAGATATCGTGGCAGTGACAGATTTTACTTTCTTGAGCTCAGTGATCACTGCAGATGGTGACAGCAGCCACGAAATTAAAAGAGGCCTGCTTCTTGGGAGGAAAGTGATGACAAACCTAGACAGCATCTTGAAAAGCAGAGACATCACCTTGCCAACAAAGGTCCACATAGTCAAAGCTATAGTTTTTCCAGTAACGATGTATGGAAGTGAGAGCTGGACCATAAAGAATGCTGACCACCAAAGAATTGATGCTTTTGAATTGTGGTGCTGGAGGAGGCTCTTGAGAGTCCTCTGGACTGCAAAGAGAACAAACCTATCCATTTTGAAGGAAATCAACCCCGAGTGCTCACTGGAAGGACAGATCCTGAAGCTGAGGCTCCAATACTTTGGTCATCTCATGAGAAGAGAAGACTGGAAAAGACCCTGATGCTGGGAAAGTGTGAAGGCAAGAGGAGAAGGGGATGACAGAGGATGACATGGTTGAACAGTGTCATCAAAGCTACCAGCATGAATTTGACCAAGCTCCGGCAGGCAGTGGAAGACAGGAGGGCCTGGCGTGCTCTGGTCCATGGGGTCACGAAGAATCGGACACAACTTAACGACTAAACAACAACAACCCTACTGGGCACCCAAGTGTGTACTTGTTTTATCTGAATAAACCTCTTGCCCTTTCCTCCAAGAAACTGTCCACTTATTATTATTGCTCCAAACTTGGCTTAATAAAATTAGCTAAGACACCGAGCTCTGGGAGTAACAACAGTGAATGGACTTTGTTCTCTCTCTCCAACTCCATACTGTGTGACAAGGAAGAAAAGTGCAGAGCGTAAGTCATTTGCACTAAAAGAGAAAAAAAAAGGAATATAGTCCCAACAACCCCTTTAGTATCCAAGAGGTTATCAAAGTGTAAATGCCTTTACTGAGGTGAAATGTTTGAGAAAGACTGGAAAACATGATAAACATATTTATAGGCCCTGTCCTTTTCAGCTTCTGTACTTCTTTCATTTGAAAATTCATAAGGAAAAGGTGTGACTGTAATCGCCAAACCTGCTTCAGAACAAGGATTTCAGTTCAAGTTATGACTTGGCCAATGTTGCTTAACAGACTGGCAGCACATAAATTCTCAGAAATTAAGGCCTGGTAGTTTTCGGTAGGATGTAAGCCCAAGTAACTGTACAAAGGACTCCAGCTGAACTATAGTTATATCTTCAAAGGTACAGGAAAGCACAATATTCTTTACTTGATGGAATGTTTTTCTCCTGATAATGTGTATGTTTTCATAATATTAAAAACTATTGAACACAGTGTCAGAAGGCCAAATTACATATCAAATACAATGTATTTTTCTTACTCTTTCGTTCCAAACACACAATTTCTTGAGAGCTCAATCAAATTTGTCGAGGAAGTTCACGGTGACTTCCTAATGACCAGCTACAAAATTAAAACAAAATCATTTGTAACGTGTCAAAGAGGCAAGTGTGTGTTAAGTTAAAAACAGATGTCTTTTATTTCTTAAAGGGGTCTGCTTATAATGTTGTGTCAATCGTATTGTCTATTTAGAGTCAAAGACGTGGACATACAAATGTATATCCTGGGAGTTAAAAGACAGCACAGAAGGCAAGTCTCTTGCCATTTGCCAAATTTACCCTAAATCTACACCAGGGCAAGGAATAAGCAGCTGTCCATATGTTGTTATGTAGCAGTTTCCATTAGCCCCAACCGGCATAACCCATAGTGAGTTCCAACAGCATCTGGAAGGCCACACATTCTTCACCTATAATCTATCGTGTACATTCAGAATACGATGTGCTGTTCAAAGAGACCTTAAAGAAAGGGTGGAGAAGGAAAAGAGAAAGGAAAAGATAATGAGAGTGATTTGTGATGGGGAGTGAAACCTCTTTTTAATTAAGCAAAAAAAAAAGGCTAAAGAAATGAGCACATTTAATTTGGGCAAAATTTGGAAGGTGTAAAAAATTCTCTTCTACACAACTACGAATGGTGCGGAAAGAGTGACCAGAGCACTATTAGTCTCATTCAGAGCACAGATCCCATCCATTGCTAACACTGAGCAGTAGGTTGAGGACCAACAAAAGAAACACTTTGTGCAGTGCAAAATCATTGAGTGGAATTAATTACCAAAGAATATAGTGGGCGGGGGGACGTGGTGGCGCTGTGGGCTAAACCGCAGAAGCCTGTGCTGCAGGGTCAGAAGACCAGGCAGTCGTAAGATCGAATCCACGCGACGGAGTGAGCACCCGTTGCTTGTCCCAGCTCCCGCCAACCTAGCGGTTCGAAAGCATGCAAATGCGAGTAGATTAATAGGGACCACCTCGGTGGGAAGGTAAACAGCGTTCCGTGTCTAAATCACACTGGCCATGTGACCACGGAAAGTTTGTCTTCAGACAAACGCTGGCTCTATGGCTTGAAGAGTGGGATGAGCGCCGCCCCCTAGAGTCGGACACGACTGGACAAAAATTGTCAAGGGGAACCTTTACCTTTACCTTATAGTGGGCACTCACTAACATAGATGACTTTGCAAATGGACTAGATACATTCATTCATGCAGGACAGGCTTACTAATTTGTCAGAATGCTAAATGGGACCAGCCTCAGATAAGCAACATGTAGCCCTCTAAATGTGATTGGGCTGCAACTCCTAGAATGCTTCTCCATTGGCTATCCTGGTTAGGGTTGATAGGACTGGTGATCCAATAACATTTGGAGGGTGACACATTGCTCATTTCTAGGATAGGCCTTTGGAAGTAATCATTATGTCAGGTGAATTTTTGGCTGTTCAGTTTCAGGAAACAGCTCCAACAATCCCTGGCTGTGGCGCAGTGGTTAAACTGCTGTACTGCAGCCAAAACTGTGCTCAAGATCAGGGATCAATCCCAAGTAGCTGGCTCAAGGTTGACTCAGCCTTCTATCCTTCTGAGGTCAGGAAAATGAGTACCCAGCTTTGTAGACTGCGTAATTAACTTGTAAACCGCTCAGAAAGTGCTGAAAGTCCTATGGGGTACTCTCTTTCTCTCTCTCTCTTTTTTCTTTACTGTTGACCATGTTGGGCAGGACTAAGGGGAATTGCCACAAAACACATTTGGAGGGCCAGAAATTCCTCATCTTTGAGCTACATTTTTAGATAGTTGTAGGGTAACAGGGCTGGTCTGATCATCCCACTGCAGAAATTCCTTACATTCTCCAGATGAACCATCAGAGTGGGTTATTGCTTTAATATTTATCTATTTAAATTATTTCTACCATACTTTTTCTTCTTAAACAGAACCCAAGGCTGCTTATATCATTAAAAGACAATATTAAAGCTAACAACACAGAGTATACAAATACTAAAAAGGTTAATTGGGAATTGTTCCTTGCTTCTTTCTTGCGCCAATAGCCCTATAAGCTGAAACCTGATGGGAATGGTAAGGTGTTATTAGATAAGGACATCAAACATTTTGCTGCTGGAGGTTTCCTGAGTGTTTAGGAGGAGTGGAACTGTTTAAATATCAGATATTCTTTCAGTAGGTTGGGGGAGCCACTTTTGAGTAATGGTTATATTCCTCAAAGCATCTTATGTTTTGTCATCAGTGTGTTATCACTGCTGTCCTTCAGCTTTCCAGACAACCTGGGTAAAAAAGTGCTGTTTTTCCTAATCCTGCACCTCAGCCTGATGCCTTTTCAGCTGAAACTGGGAGATTGTTTACAGAAGATGAAAGATCCTCAACCACCACCTGGTTTATGTCTGTAACCGCACTGGACAAGGGGTGAAGTTGCTGCTCTATTTATTTTGGCCTGTTGCTTTTGTAAGAAAAGCCTGCTTTGGGTATGAGGAATTTCTGTTCTTTAAGCCTGCAAAACAGTAAGAATATTCAAATGGGAAACTGGCAGGTTATTGAAATGTTAATATTCTGTGAATATGGGAACAGGGCCAGCCTTACCATTGAGGTAGCTACCTCAGGCAGGAGATGTTGAGGGACCACAGGTACTGCTCTATATACCATGTCACCTGTTCTGAAGTCTAGATGGCACCCTACACACCTCAGCTTCCAGTGTCCTGCCTCCAGGATGGAAAGAAAATTCTGCAGCCATTTTAGTCAGCTTCTTCTGCATGGGTGGCTGAGAGAAGCACAGTCTTACCCTTTGCTTCTGGCAGCAATATGCTTTGACTTGGCACTGTGCATCATCAGGTCCTTTCATGAGGGAATGGAGGGCACTGTAGCTTTTGATGGCTGAACATCAGATCCCTTTGACATCCAAAGCGGAGTGAAACAGGGCTGTGTCCTCGCACTGACCCTGTTTCCGATCTTTTTTGCTGTCATGCTGAAGCACACTTTGGAACTGCAATAGAAGGTGTCTATCTCCAGACTAGATCAGATGGAAAGCTCTTTAATTCTCTAGATTGAGAGCAAAGCCCAGCTGAAATGCATGCAGGACTTCCTCTTCACTGATGATGCAGCCATTGTTGCCCACTCTGCTGAAGACCTCCAACAACTCATGAATCGTTTTAGCAAGGCCTGCCAAGACTTTGGACTAACAATCAGCCTGAAGAAAACACAAGTCTTGGGCCAGGGCATGGACTCACCTCCCTCTTTTACCATCTCAACACAAGAATTGGAGGTTGTTCATGAATTTGTGTACCTTGGCTCCATGATCTCTGACACTCTCTCCCTAGATGTTGAGCTGGATAAATGCATTGGCAAAGTAGCTACCATGTTCTCCAGACTCACAAAGAGAGTATGGCTCAATAAGAAGCTGACAGCATACACCAAGATCCAGGTCTATAGAGCATGTGTCCTGAGCACTCTCCTGTACTGCAGTGAGTCCTGGACCCTTTGTGCATGGCAGGAGAGGAAGCTGAACACCTTCCATATGCGTTGTCTCTGACACATTTTTGGTATCACCTGGCAGGACAAAGTACCAAATAGAGTAGTCCTAGATCGAGCTGGAATTTTTAGCATGTATACATTACTGAAACAGTGACGTCTACGTTGGCTTGGGCATGTTGTAAGAATGGCTGATGGTTGGATTCCAAAAGATCTCCTATAATATGGAGAATTAGTGGAGGGAAATCACCCCAGAGGGAGACCACAGCTACAATACAAGGATATCTGCAAGCAGGAATTGAAGGCTTTGGAAATGGATTTCAACAGATGGGAAAGCCTGACATCTGAGTGTTCAGCCTGGAGGCAGGCGATGCATCACGGCCTCTCCCAATTTGAAGAGACCCTTGTCCAGCAGGCCAAGGCAAAGAGGCAGTCACAAAAGCAGCAAAATCAGGGAGCTGGATGTGGTACATATTGTATTTGTCCTCAGTGTGGAAGGGATTCTCACTCTCGAATTGGCCTTCTCAGCCACACTAGACGCTGTTCCAAGACCTCCATACAGAGCACGTTACCATAGTCTCTCAAGACTGAAGGATGCCTAATATAATCTAGGCACTGTGCAGAAGAATAACCAAAGTAAGAAGAAAAAAAAGAGGCATTGTGAAAGATAACTTCTTGTTGTTTTACCAAGGGCTCAGCTAAAGCCAAACAAGGTCAGGGTGCAATTTCAGTTTCCATACAAACTACTCTTCTTGACATGGAGGTGAAGGGAGATGAAGAGATCTCATTTATGGATCTCTAGCCCCAGAGACCCCCTAAAAGAAAGAGTAAAAGAAAGTGAGAGGGTGCAATTTGCTTTGCAAGTAATACCTTACATAGGGTACACTTCTCTTTCAAATGTGACTCACTGTGGACTGAATAGCCTATGATCACGTGCATGTTTATACTGAAATGTGCACAAGCTGATTGTTGGGATGGATTGTTGCCTTGGAAGACACTAACTCCGAATCTGGGAGAGGCAGGAAAGTGGTTGGGAGGAAGTTTTACATGGCAGCCAGAAGCTAAACGAGGAGGAAGCACAAAACACTTTCGTCTAGCCGGTCTGATGTAGCTTCTCCAAATGTGAGAATTGGCTTTAGGAGCACCTTGTTCTGCAGACAAGGCAAAGATAAAACATAACAAGCCCTCATAAAACATAACAAGCCCTCATAAGTTGTCACTAGATAAACTGTCACCACTTACATACTGCTTTGCTTCCTCTTGTCCCCTCATCCACTCCAAGCCCTGAGAACTCATGTAAACAGCAGTACAGCATTACAAAGTTCAAACTAATTCAGTGATATTACTTCTTTCTTAAACAACAATTTGTGTGTGTGTGACAGAGAGAGAGAGAGAGAGAGAGAGAGAGAGAGAGAGAGAGAGAGAGAGAGAGAGAGAGAGAGAGAGAGAGCATGTGTACAGGCAAAGCAAATGGATTAAATTATGGACGTTTCTAGAAATTGTCTCCTTATCTGTTGAGAAATTATTTTTCCTTGCTTAGATTAAGACTTGCTTACTCAAAGGAAGTGGGAGATCATTCTCACATTCTTATTTGGATTTCAATTATAAAAGTTCAGATCTATGTTGCTCTTTAAAAATATTTTTTCCAGTTTTTTCACTAGAGCATGAAACAACAGCCAAAATCCTATTGGGCATTTATACCAATGTTAAGTGTAATGACATAAGTGACAGTGGCAAATTGACATTAATGAAAAAGTTGCTATTAGCATTCTTTGTTATGTGCCATGTTGTGTGATTCACATGTGACCAAGAAAGCAAATGGTAACTTATTCATTAGTGGCAATTTGTGACCGTGATTTATACCATTACATTATCTGGCCATTATTGAAAAAGCTGATACATCTGTATTATAATTGCTTGTTTTTAAAGCAATGATGAACTGTTGTTTATTACTGTGTGCCCTGCCACATGCACCAAATGCAAAGGCAGTACAAAAACCATCCTCCATTCACACATCTGTTGACCCCACTTGGCCAGGGTCTGCAACAACAGAATTTATTGGAACTGGAGAAGGAGAAACAACAAGCTCAGGAGCTTGCGACACTCTTAGGGACCTTCTTAGGGCAAACAACACTCGCCTCTGCAGACTTACAGTCTGGTCTGAGCCCTGAGTTAAGTCCACTATGTTCTGAGAGCGTCTTTTTCAAGGGAGGCCTCTGTGGGAGTCACCCTAAGGTGATAGCTTGGAGGAAGAACAGTTTATAAGCCCACAGCTTGGATGGTGCCTGAGATTTACACACCTTGGTGGCAGCAGCAGTGGATATTTGCTGCTCTTCTCATTTTGTCTTTTGTGCTTGCACCTGGGAGTGGAGCTAGCTTGGTCTGGCACCAGATGTCAACAGCAGATGTCAATAGCGGTGTGTGTGTGTGTTGGTGCTTCCACAGACTGGTTGGCCTGTCCCCATGGGACATGAAACTTGACCAGAACCCTGTCCAGATATCCTTACAACAGATGTAGTCCTTCTCAGGGCCTGTCCGCACTCCTGTCTCACATTTCCCCATGCCACTTCTTTCTCTGGGTCGGGCAGTTTCCCCATCAGGCACAGGTAGCAGTCATCTCCCTCTGAATCTCATCTGGCTTCCTCTAACACCTCTTTTATAGCCCCCAGCTGCAGAATAGCCCAGCCTACTCATCCCTCGCCAGGTGTGTCTCCTCTACATTGGCCTCCTCCTTCTCCAGGGATGATTGCTCCTCTCTTGTATATGTTTTGGAAACAGCAGCCACCAGGTCCTAGAACCCCTGCCGTGATGCTTGGGGTGGAGGCCAATGGCCTGCTAGGGGTGTCAATTACTCATTATTTTTTAATTTTTTTAAGCCACATAAAAATAAAAATATGTCCCAATATTCCCCCAAATTGCCACAAACAATATTTTGAAGTAACAAGTAAAACTTACTTATTACCCCAAAAATCCCTAATGATGTTAGCAGCTGTTATCTTTCAAAGTAATTTCATTCCCCATTATCCTAAAAAGTAATAAATAAGTAAGATCATTAATTGTGATGTGCTTGCTTCCAAGTGCTGACTTCCATTGATAAATAGGATTAAATTTAGGGATTTTAGCATGTGGAAGTAGAGAAACACTGCATTTGTTAAGCATAAAATTAGTCAACAATAATGGCGATCTGTATTTTCTTCCTTCTCATTTAAATTGTAGTGTAAATAAATAGGGTGGGATAAGACAGTGTCTGAGTGAACACCTGCCCACCTGTTCATGTGTTGCTCCTGGCATCTCCCACTATTGGATGCTGTATCTTCTGATTAACTATCCACAATGGATACTTGCTTCCAGATAACTGGATGGATGCTTGACACCTTTCTACAATTGTTATTTAGCTATTAAACAACACAATTTTCCCAAGTCTCTTGATATCCCAGCACACAAAACTGGTAGCCTGTGATCGTCACAAGTTCTGGAGGCAATTAACAACAGCCACCTCTTTGGGGCCAACCAGCCGCTAAGAATTCAGTTCATGACTTTGCCCTGGAAACTGCAAGCAAGGTAGAATGTGCCAGTAAACTATAAATACCCTGCTTAAAAATAAAGTTGCCCATAAATCTCCAGACATGTTGAGTGAGACAGTGGAAAGAGGCATTAAACTGAAGGCCGAAAATACCCCCTGTCACCACATAGGAGGGCGAGCCAAGCCGTCAGCCTGTCTGCCGGGCGTCTGCATCTCTCTCCCCTGCTTTCTGTGGTTGCCTCTTAACAGCTTTTAATTCACAAAACTGAAATGAAGCAATCAGTTTTCATTTCAAATGCAGCCAGGCTTTGAAAAGAATGAAGTCATTTCCCCCTTCTTTCCCTCCTCCTACCTACATTTTTCTTTCTCTCAATTTCTCTCTCTCTCTCTTTCTCTTTCCAAAGTTCTTTTTTTTAAAAAAATCCAAAAAGAGGAAAGAGAAGAAAGAGAAAAGCCCACAAGACGTTTGGGGGCTGAAATTAGGCAGCTGGTAGTTGATTTATGAAGTGCTGAAAAGCATCTTCAGAGCTGTCATTTATCTTAAAGCCTTCTGCCTAAGTAAACAAAGATCACCCCCCCCTTTCCCCCTCCCCACACTAATTATAGTTACAGTAGAAACACAACCTGGAGGCCCATTAACCAGCAACTTAAAAGGACAGCACCTTTGAAACATCTAGCTTGTAACTCCACACAAAGGTAACGCTGAGGAGAAACCAATCTACGTTTCTGAGGAGAGTCAGATTGCCGGCGCAAGCTGACATGTTAAACTCTGGCTCAAGGTGGTGCATATTTTGAGACATGAATGGAGGTGAAATTCCACTCATTAGCTGTCACACAACTGTAGCAACTGAGTTTCATGAGATTGTGAGAAGGGGTACTCCCCTCTGTGATGAGGCGGAGAGCGTGTTAGGGAATAAAATACATTGCACAGTGCAGAGGCCTGCTCTGTGGTATGTCGTTTGCCTTCTCCACTGAAGTCTCCTGCAGCTATTTTGCACTTTTCTGTGGCAAGCCTGTGCTCTGCTGGCTGGCATGCTGTGTCGGCTGCCCAGTGTGTGTTGAGGTGGGCCATGGATAGATTGTCCTGGAGAGATTTTGAGCATTTATCTTCATCCCATTCCAATTATGATTCTATAAACTAACACGAGAGCAAAACTAACATTTATATTTCTGAATTTCAAACATGCATGAGGAATCTTCATCCCCACCCTGTGAATCCTGAAATCACATGGCTATCTGCACATAGGGCAGACCCTGGAAAGCTGACTTTTAAAAGTAATTAGTGATAGCCACTGGTGCATGCTCCCCCAGTAGTTAGTTAACAGTATATTTAAAGCTTTCACATAGTTGTTTTCAGAAGTAACTAAAATACAGTAGTTGCTGTTTAGTTGCCTTTGGAAAAAAAAATCTGAATACAACGTCCAGTTGACCTATATTACAAAATAAACACCTCATCCTCATTTCAGCACCCAAAATTAGAGCTTGAGAGATTACTTAGCATGTTCCCAGTAGCTGTTACAGTTGTCTTTCCAGGATAGTACTTAAAAATTGAATGATATGTTGCTTTGGTTTTTTTTTTTTAGTTCATTTAAAAAAATAGAATTGAAAAGAAAGTGGCATAAAATATGGGAAAATTCCTGTCAAAATGCCACTGAAAATTATTTAAAATGTCCTTTAAACAAAACTTTTAAAAGTAACTAGACATGACTCACTTATTACATCAGTAATGCTATTCTCACTTGCTACACCAGTAATGTAACTGAATTCCCACACATTGTGATACTTTTGAAATGTAACTACATTATGCCCTCATTACCAAAAAGCAAATCTTCACAGCTTTATTACTTACCACTCATTACTTTCAAGGTTTTTCCACAACAGAAAATACTGCAGATCACAAGCCTTAAATTCAAACTATGTGTACAACAGGTTATATAACATGAACTGTTCAATATTCTATCACCATTAAGCTGCATCCCCAAGAAATCAGAAGAAGACTTAGACTCAGAAGGGCAGCAATGAAAGAATTAGAAAAAATAATCAAGTGTCAGGAAGATGTGTCACTGGAGACCAAGGCCAAGATAATGAGCACTATCACATTTCCTGTCACCATGTATGGGCGTGAAAGCTGGAAAGTTAAGAAAGCTAACAGGAAAAAATTATTCATTTGAATAATGCTGAATAATTTCATTTCATTTTGAAATATAATGCTGGAGAAAAGCTTTGGGATGCCCTGGAGGCCAGAAAGACGAACATGTGGGTCCTAGGGTAAATCAAACCGGAACTATCTCTGGAGGCAAAAATGATGAAACTGAGGCTGCCATACTTTACGCACATCATGAGAAAGCAAGAATCTCTGGAAAAGACAATAATGTTTGGAAAGGTTGAAGGCAGCAGAAAAAGAGGAAAACCAAATATCAGATGGATTGACTCCCTTAAGGAAGCCATAGGCTTGAGTTTGCAAGAGTGGAGCAAACCTGTTGCACACAGGACATTTTGGGAACTGCTTATTCATAAAGTCTCCATAGTTTGAGGTGACGTGATGGCCCCTAACAACAATGCTGATTGAGGCACTGGGTACAAATTTAGCCTTCTGAGAACATTAGCTTCTAGATTAAAAAAATAAAATATATCAGGGGGAAAGAATGCATCTGCCATAAGTTTCCAGCAGCAGATGATATTCTCTCCAAACTGGTTTACTCCAGATATGCTAGCTGGAGCTGATAGGAATTATAGTCTCTAAAACCATTTAGAGTGCAACAGTTTAGGAAAGGCTGCTTTAAACTGCATGAATTTTGTCTGGTGCAATTTTAGAATGTGTGACGTGGTTGTCTGAATTGATTCTCCACTAATCAGGATTCTAAGTAACTTCTTGCTGCCACCACTTGTGCATGATTGGAACAGAGAACAAAGTAGGCCTTCTAGTTATGCAGTTTAGGAATTAAAATGGAGAGTGTCTTACCGGCAACTTCGCAGAACTCAGAGCTGGCTTTAGTTCATTAGGAAGAGTGCTTTGGGGGATCTTTCAACCAACGTGTGATGTGGACTAGGGAACTGCTCTTCTTTTGTAGAACTGGTGCGATGGTCAAGAACATGAAATGCAATATAGAAAATCCCAAGTAGTTCTAGAATCACAAGTTCACTTAAATCATGATGGCATCTTATCCAGACCATATGCATTTGGAATTTTTACTGGACAAGGGCCTCTTATTTTCCCTTTCCATTCATTATCAGCTACAAATAAAGCTATCTCATTTGTTAGTTCCTTGTGCGCTTGAAATATGCACAGCGTGACTCCTGTACTCCCTCATTCTGTTCTGGTAGGACTATTTGGCTTTTGACAGGACAGAGTCTTCACCTCACACCGCTGCTTGTTCGCTCCCTCCTCCACATTCACTCTCTGTGAGTGTGTACATGTGACAGAAAGGCTGTTTCCTGTGATAGGAAACAGAAACCACACTTAGCTAAAAAGAAATGCACCTGAGTATTTAAATATTTAATACAACAGGAAAATATGCATATAATGTGGAACATTTCTGGTAATGTACGTATGTCCCCACCCGAACACCTTTTGGTAATATGATGAATTGAACAGTCAGGCTCTCTGCAGCTGTGAAATCTAGTCTCACAATATATTTAAAAGAGGAGTTCTAATTCCTAGTTGTTTGTTTGTTTAAATATCTGTGCTTCTTTTTCCTCCAGTGTAGGGACCTAAAGTGGCTTACAAATGATTTCCCCCCCTAAAAAAAAACAAAGACAAATAGAAACATAGTAAATTGTAGTATTACAAAACAATTGAACAGATAATAGGGCCATCAGTTTAAAAAACCTGAAAAATATTTAAAGACACACACAGACACACAAACACACAGACACGAGAAAGCAATAAAAATAACACAGTAGAATCTGGGCATCCAGCCTCAAAGTTGCATCCAAGAGCACATCAAAGCTGTAAACCTGAGTTGCATGTTTGCATCTTGGATGTATAACCCCATCCAACAGGCTTAATCCCTATTCTCTGTTTTGTCTCTAAACTGACCAGGAATGCCTCTGTCTTATCTGGATTAAACTTCCATTTGCTAATCCTTATCTAATTCCTTACTCACATGAGACACTGCTCTAGAATAGAAAGAATATCTTGGAATTGGATGGAAAGAGAGATAGAGTTGGGTGTCATCTTTGTATTGGTGGTGCATCACACCAAACTGCCCTTGATGGATCACAGAGGCAAGCCAAAACAAGCGGCAAACTCTTTCTCTACAGAGAAGATGGAGTAACTTCCGCATGTCTGCCCACAACCTCAACACTCAACACTCAACCTCAACTGCGGAGGTAGGGAGGATCCCTGAGAAAGAGTGGACTGAAGATCCCAGTTGATTGCATGAATAAGGGGGATGATATGTCCCAGGTTTGCATCATGACTGCAGAGCACATCTGTGATTTCCTGGAAGAGCTTGAGGACCTGCACCATCTGCGACAGGGCCAGCCAATCTGTGGCACTGATGGCCACCTCTCTTCCCTGAGCAGAATAACATGGAGGACACGATGTCCTCCAAAACTGTCTTCTGCTCCACCAGATGTGAGAGCATCACGTAAGTGGAGTTCCACTGGGTTTGCAGGTCCTGCAGGAGAACATGATTCTTATGCCTCAACTCGTCCTGCCTCTCATGCAGCCAGTGGGTGGCTTTCAAACTACATGAGAGATGGCTTACCAGGTGGTGGCATTTCTGTAAGGGTGCCCATGTCTCCCATGTACCTGCATTCCAGTCAAGCTTGGTCTTGCTCCGCAGGCTAATGACATCATGCACAATAAGATGTAACTTATGCACCATGCACACAATGCCCTTAAAGCCTGCCACATTTAATACCACCAGCATGTTTCACCCTGCATCCGTCACCATATGCCCGCTTATTTAGCCAGCCAGAAACTCATCAGTGATGTTCCTCTCCATTGCCTGAGCCTCCATGTTCCATACTTGCAGCAGAACTGTCTTTAGTCTGGTGGCAGAACAAGTGCGTCTCCCTGCAGCCCTGTCACCAATGCCATGGCACTCCTCGGATCCTCTGGCTATCACTAGTGGGCCGTGAGTGAGACCTCCACTCCACAGATCCATCACGAAGAGCACTTCTGCCCCTGTGCCTGTGAAAGCTGGTCACAGACCACCTACTGCACATAGTAAAGGAGTGAGGGCAGGATTCTACAACCGATGGTTTTCCATGGGAAGGGGAGGTACCAGGGGGCAAAAAATGTAGCAAATGGTGGAAGGCCATGGTTTCCACAGTTGACTATGGAAGCCCAAGCAAGGCAATCATCTCAGCAACAAGACGTGTGTCTGCCTCTTGTGTCTTGTCCCTGGAATGTCTGCTGAAGGTTGCTGCAGCCTCAGTAAGAACAATGTCCTAGAGCAGTGGTCCCCAACCTGGGGCCTCCAGATGTTCTTGGACTTCAACTCCCAGAAATCCTGGCCAGCAGATGTGGCGGTAAAGGCTTCTGGGAGTTGTAGTCCTAAAACATCTGGAGGCCCAAGATTGGGGATTACTGTCCTAGAGTGTGGCCTGCCCCAAGCTCCTACCATCTGCAGCACCCCCTGCGGCTGTTCTTTTCACTGGTAGTGACTCCTTTTCCCTCCCTGCTTCTCCCCTGGTGCTGGCCTCTTCTTCTCTCCTTTTCCTGCTCTTCTTCACCCCATACAGTGACATACACCCTTCAGGAGATGGGGACCTTGGGTGGTGCCTCTGCAGATGGTTTTGGAGGGTGGTGGAGGACAGATGTCTGGGGTCAGAGCCCCCTGAGGACTACAACGTGGCAGACATTGCAGAGCACCATGCATGGGTCATCGTTAGTGGTGAAATTGCCCCATAGCGAATCTCTGCCATGTTTAGAACAATGATCCACTGACTGCCCTGTCTACTGTCTACTGCTGGCCTGGGAATATTGTGTGGTGCTAATTTGGGAGGACCGTGGCATGCAGCTAGGCGAGGAGTTTGGGAATGGTTGGTGGTGATGGGGAAACATACCCTGTTATTTCTGGTTCAGAGGACTGGGAGGATTCCGTATCCTCTTCAATCAGTAACTCCTCAAATTCCTTTATGAAAAGTAACAATGCATATTAACCATGGCCTGAATACTCTGACTGTGCAGACAGACCCCAGCAACCACTCAGAGCAAAACTCTAAGCAGAAGTGCAAAATGGCTGCAAGAAAATTGCTTAAGGAACAACTACCCCAGAGCCCTTTGAGCTACACATTTGGCTGGCTGCCCTGCCAATCTAGGAGTCTCTACATCCCTCCCATGATAGCCTAGTGCTTCTGCTTGACAAGAGCAGGCTGTAGATGATAAATGGGGGCGAAAATGGCACAAAAACAAGTAGACAGACTGATGAACCAAAAATCGTGAAAAAAGTTCAACAGTTTGGGTTTGTTGGGTCTGATGAACCCGAATCAACATGAACCAATGAACTAGTGATTTTTGATAAATGTTGAAGTTTGTTTCTGAGTTTGCGCCCATTTCTGGTTCAGACTTAAGACTTTTCCAGCCCTGTTGGGCGATTAAAAGGATCAAATGTGGAACCTTCTGAATGCAAAGCAGATGCTCTTTCACTGAGCTGGAGCTTTTCTGGTACTGTATTCTTAACCACACATTTGACAATTTTTTCTTCGTCTACTTCTGCTTGCACATCTGCCTTTTCTTTTTATCTGTTTTTCTCTCACATTTTTTGCAGAGGAATTTAGATTCATGGGATACTGTTCTGTCATACAGCAGTCACTCAATTTATCCATATACACCATTATTATATGTACATGTTTTAGAGTCTATTTGCAGTCTTCCATTCCTCCTCCTCTCTCCCTGTCCCTCTTCTCTCACACACAAACTCACTCTTTATTTTCTATTCTCTGTACTTTTAATATGGCATTGCTCTTCCCCTCCTCCTTTAATTGCCTTGAGACAAGAAGGGAGATTGTGCTAACAAAGCCATAGATTTTTGATCACCTCCTACCCATTTGTTCCATTGCACACGACAGAAAATGCATGTTAATGCCTCTGGGTTTGGAGTCCAATCCAAAGAACCAGATGCTTGTCAGCCATAGAGCTGGCTGAGATGAACAGATGAAAAGACGTCTCCACTTCTGAGTGAATTCCATCAGATCATACGCAGCTGCTCCTGGTTGCTCTGAAAGCACCAAATACTCATGAATAAATATTAAGTGAAGGGTTGGGAAGGGTGGGGGGAGATACGCAGTCAAAGAACAAAAGGAGGAAAAGAGAAGACAACGCCAAGAGAGGCTCTGATCTTTCATATTGGAGAAAACGTGAAATTTTCCTAAATGCACACAGGCATACAAATGCTCTTTCCCTGAGTGATGAGTTTAGGATACTAGCCAGAGGAGAACACACACACGCACACGCACACGCACACGCACATGCACACGCGCACACACACGCACACACAAACACGCACACACGCACACATGCACACACATGTACACAAACTGCCCCTAAGAGTCTCTCTCTCTCTCTCTCTCTCTCTCTCTCTCTCTCTCTCTCTCACACACACACACACACACACACACACACACACACACACACACACACACACACACACACACACACACACACACACACACACACACACACACACACACACACACACATACACACACACTGCCCCTAAGCCTCTCATCTCCCAGGCAAGCATCAGAATTTGTCATGGTTGGGTACCTGCTGAGGACCCAGGGGCTAAGAATTGTCATTGTTGAGTTCACCTCACCCATGTCTAGCACCTGTGAGGAACAGTTGAGGGAGGTGGGTATGGTTAGCCTGGAGATGAGAAGATACAGAGGTGATGGGCATCTTCAGATATCTGAAGGGCTGCCACATGAAAGATGGGACACACACTTGGTTTTCTGTACTTCCAGACTGTGGAACTCAAACTAATGGATTCGAATTGCAAGAAAGATGGTTTCAGTTAGGCATTAGCAAGAATTTGCAGAGATTAAGAGCTGTGCAGAAGTGGAATGGATGACCTCAGAGGTTGTGAACTCTAGTGGAGATTTAAACAGAGTTTGGATGGCCGGGAATCCTTTAGTTAAGCATTTTCTGCATCAGCAGGGGCTGGACTCAGTCACCCATGAGGTCCCTTCCAGCTCTGCAGTTCTATGATTCTGTTAAGTTACCCTGCTGAGGTTTCATAGATCCTATTGAATTTGCTGCCATAAGGTAGCACCAAAAAGAGTTTCTGTTCCAGGTCTAATGGTAGACAAAGAAAAGGGGATTTTGAGGCCCCCAGTATGAGAATGGAAAACATTACACCCCCCCTTACTTTGCTGCTGTGGGAATGATGACAAACTGGCCCCTTGATGCACTTCACATCAGTTTGTCCCCGAGTATGTCTTAAGCCTAGACTTTCAGCAGGGATGGCTCAAGAAAGGATGCTGCACAAGCCAGAACAGAAAACGATGCCTCTGCCCTACCCAAGTCAAAGTGCAGAATACCCCAACATGGACTAATTGTTTTAGCACCCAAGACAGAAAATCCCACAAACAGCTCCTTGCACCTAGGCAGTAGAAATATAGTAATAAGTAATTAAATAGTACTTTCTTGCTGTTTGATGACACCCCCAAAGCTGCTGCCTGAGGTGACCAAGGTTTAGCTCAGGGACTGGAAACTTGCAGCTTTCCAAATGTTATATTGCAACAGCAGTCAGTTGCAGCCATCATAATCAACAGTAGGAGGTGACGAGCGCTGCAGTTTGCATGGCCTGCTCTGGATGACGTCATTCACCTCTATCTCCAGGAAACTGCCATGCACCTGCCCGCTCCTGACCCTGAAACCTAACTGCTTGTGTTCTAAGGCTGATGCATCTCATTAGCCTCTTAAGCCCTGAGAGCTAGATGTTCCAGTTTCATTATGAAGTCTGAAAAAAATCTGAGTGGTTCAAGGAAATGTAGATTTCTGGTTTGAGCATCGTAATTTATGAGAAATAAATGCTGTTCCTTCCAAGAAAAGATAATTTGATTGCCCATGACTTTGAGGCTGAACTTTTGAAACATGGTGGCTGGGGATTCTGAGAATTTTAGTCCAAAGATGTACAGTAATGTTCCTTTGGCTCTACTCAGAGGTCACCCCTTCTCTTGTGCTCCACCATGATTTTAATATTTATTTGTTATGTGCCATCAAGTTGCACCCGACTTTTGGCAATCCCATGCATAAGTGATCTCTAAATGTTCAGTCCTCAACTGCCCTGCTCAGCTCTTGCAAATTCAAGTCTGTGATTCCTTTAGAGAGTCAATCCATCTTGTATTTGGTCTTCCTCTTTTCCTGCTGCCTTTCACCTTTTCCAGTATTATTGTCTTTTCCAGAGAATTCTGCCTTCTCATGATGTGCCCAAAGTATGTTGGCCTGAGCTTCAGCATTTTTTGCCTAAGAGATACCACGTTTCCCCGAAAATAAGACAGGGCCTTATATTAATTTTTGCTCCAAAAAACACATTCGGGCTTATTTTCAGGGGATGTTTTATATTTCCCATGTACAACAATCTATATTTATTCAAATACACTCATGTCATCTTCTTCCGGGTGTTGCACAATAGTGGAGGGCGGGGTTTCACTGGGGCTTTTTGGGGTAAGGCTTATATTACGAGCATCCTGAAAAATCAGGGCTTATTTTCAGGTTAGGTTTTATTTTAGGGAAAACAGGGTAGTTCAGGTTTAATTTGATCTAAAACTCACTTGTTCATCTTTTCTGGCTTTCCAAGGTATCCATAAAGCTCTCCTACAGTACCATATTTCAACTTAATCAGTTGTTTGTCTCTCAGTTTTCTCAACTGTCCAGCTTTCACACTCATACCAAGTGACAAGAAATGTGATACTGTTAGTCAGTGACATATCCTTATTTTCTAGTTCCTTCCTTGCCTTCCTTCCAGGTCTTTTAATGATCTTTCACGAGGAATCAGCAAAAATAGCCTAGTGTCAGGAAGCAAACTAGAGGCAAGATACTGTTTGTAAGTGGCAAAACAATTGAATATGGGGTTGAACAGAATTTGTTAACAGTTTGCAAGTGACCAAAGAAGAAACATTCTCAAGAGGTTTTGTCTGGATTTTTGTGTGACAAATATTGGCTCAGTCTTCAGCTAAAAAAGATATTTTCTAAAAATCAGAAGGAGGCCTCTAATTGCTTCCACTGCCAAATTTTGGCAACAGTAGTGTCAGGAAGTACAAGAGAGGCTGAATTTGACCCTAGGAGAGAATTCCTTCCTAAACCTACCATGGTTGCCTATACTGCCTTCACTTAACCTTAGGGCCAGCCTTGCATTTCTCTGTTCTGTACAATTGCTCTCATCCTGCTGCTATAAATCAGTGTGTAATCTACTAGTAGTTTCCTCATCCAAAATAAGAAACCCTGAATATTATATTTCTCAAGACATAAGTTTCTGCACAATAAAAAATTCCAGTTCCTAGACTTTTGTGAAGTGTGTTCAATAGAAATTTCTGGTCCCTTACAGTATGTTCCACTGTAAGGTATGTATGATTCTCACTCGGTGACCCTGATAATAATTATGTACTGTCAAGTTGATTGTGACCTGTGGCAACCCTTGCTAGGATTGTCTAGATATGAAGTACTCAGAATGGATTTACCATTCACTTCTTCTGGTGGTACTCCAGCATTCTATAGCTTGTCCAAGGTACACAGGCCGGCTGTTCTCTTGGGAGGCACAGTAGTGTATCATATTCCAGACCTCCAGCTGCACAGGCAGGTATTCCAACTCACTGAGCTGTCGCTCTGAATGTTATCCAGAATCAATTGTCTTCATCTGGTCCTTCTCCTCATTTGCTCTTTTAAAAAAATTCAAAAGCTACACTGGAATCAGGAAGATTTTTGTTTGTTTGTTTCTTCTGTTTGAATTGATGCTACAGGTACATACAAAAATGTTCATAGAACAAATGCGCGTAAAACTACAACTAGTGATAGTTGTAGTTCTAATGCAGGTTTTCAGAGGCAATTAAGAGGATTCGCTATAGACTCTGAGAACTATAACATGCTCTACGTGGGGCTGCCTTTGGAAAGTGTTTGGAAACTCCAGTGTCCAAAATGCAGCAGCCAGACTGCTGACTGGGGCTGGTGGCAGAGATCAGGTGATCACCCTGCCACAGCAGTTCCCCTGGTTGCTGATCCATTTCAGATCACAATTCAAAGTGCTGGTCTTAACCTATAAAGCCCTAAACAGCTTGGGTCCGAGCTATCTAAAAGACCACATCTCCCTCTATGAGCTTGCCTCGGTTTCAAGATCATCAGAGGAGGCCTTTCTTTCAGTCCCGCTACCATCACAGGTGTGCTTGTTGGGGACACAGAGCCTTCTCTGTCGCTGCTCCCAGACTCTGGAACTCCCTCTATTGGGAAGCTAGGCTAGCCCCATCACAGAATCATAGAAAACTGAATTTGGAAGAGGCCTACAAAGCCATCAAGTCAACGCAGGAATACAATCAAAGCATATCTGCCAGGTGATTATCCAATTTTTTTCTGAATTCCTCCAATATTGGAGCACTCACCAACTCCTAAGGTAACTGGTTCCACTGTTGTACTGCTCTAACAGTTAGGAAGTTTTCCCTGATATTCAACCAAAATCTGGCTTCCTTTAACTTAAGCCCATTGTTGCGTGTCCTGCACTCTGGGATGATTGAGAACAGACCTTGACCCTCCTCTTTATGATAACCTTTCAAATATTTGGAAAGTGCTATCATATCACCCTGCAGCTTTCTTTTCTTAAGGCTAACCATGCCCAATTCTTCTAGCCTTTCCTGATAAGGTTTGATTTCCAGCCCCTGATCATCCTTGTCACCTCCTCTGAACTTGTTTCAATTTATTAGCATCCTTCTTGAAGTGTGGTGTCCAGAACTGGACACAATACTCAAGGTGAGGCCTAACCACTGCTGAATAGAGGGGGACTAGCACCTCACGGGATTTGGAAACTATACTTCTATTAATGCAGCCTAAAATAGTATTTGCCTTTTTTGTAGCCACATCACATTGCTGGCTCATATTCAGCTTGTGATCTGCGAAAATTCCAAGATCCTTCTCGTTCGTTGTTTTGCTGAGTCAAGAATCCCCCATCTTGTAACTGTGCAATTGGTTTCTTTTTCTGAAGTGCAGGACTTTGCATTTGTTCCTGTTGAACTTCATTCTGTTGCTTTCGGCCCAGCACTCCATCCTATCAAGGTCATTTTGAATTTTGTTTCTGTCTTCTAGGGTATTAGCTATTCTGCCCAATTTGGTATCATCTGCAAATTTGACAAGCATTCCCTGCACTCCCTCATTCAGGTCATTAATAAAAATATTGAAGAGCACCGGGCCCAAGACTGAGCCTTTGGGTACCCCACTTGTTACTTCCTCCCAGTTAGAGAAGGACTCATTAATCATCACTCTCTGAGTACGATTCTGTAGCCAATTGTGTAGCCACCTGACACTTGATCTATCCAGCCCACACCAAGTTAGCTTGCTAATCAGGATATCATGGGGCACTTTGTGAAAAGCTTTGCTGAAGTCAAGATATACTACATCTACAGCATTTCCTCTGTCAGGGAGGTTACCCAATCAAAAAACAAGATCAAATTAGTTTGGCAAGATTTGTTCTTGACAAATCTGTCTTGGCTTCTAGTTATTACTGCATTGTTTTCTAGGTGCTTCCACAACGACCACTTTACGATCTGTTCCAGAATTTTGCCTGGGATTTATGTGAAGCTGATGCAGTTCATCTGGCCCTGGAGATCTGAACTCATTCAAGGTGGTAAGGTATTCCTTGATTATTTGTTTATCAATCTCCAACTTTAATCCTGTACCTCCCCCCCCACTTGCACTTCCAATTTGTTTGGAAGTTCATAGTCTGTCTTATGGGAAAAGACTGAACTAAAATAGGAATTGAGCACCTCTGCCTTTTCTTTGTCATCTGTTATCATTTTTCCATCTCCATTGTGGAGCTGTGCCACTATGTCTTTTCTTCTTTTGTTTGTCTTTTGCTACTCATATACCTGAATAATGTTTTAATTGCTTTTAGTGTCTCTAGCTAACCTCAGCTCATTCTCAGATTTTGCTCTCCTAAAGACATCTCTGTGTTTCCTTGCTACTTATCTGTACTCATCCTTGGTGGTCTGGCCTTCTTTCCACTTCCTGTACATGTAGTTTTTTGTTTTTAGGTCCTCCCTGAGCTTTTTGTGAAGCCACACTGGCCTTTTTTGCTGCCTCCCATCCTTTTTTCTTTTGGAAATTGTTTGTAGTTGTGCCTTTAGAATTTCTTTTTTTAAAAGTTCCCACCCTTCTTGGACTCCTTTTCTTGTTCGGATCTCCTGCCATGGGACCATCCTTATCCTTGTTCTGAGATTATTAAAACTGGCTTTTTAAAAATCCAGCAGACCCGTGTGGCTACACTCTGCTTTCCTTTCCTTTAAAATCAAGAATTCTAGAAGGACATGGTCACTCTTGCCTAGAGTTCCCCTTACTACCACTTCCCCCACCAAGTAATCTCTGTTGGTCAGAATCAAGTCAAGGATAGCAAATCCTCTAGTTTCTTTATCCACTTTTTGTAGGAGAAAATTATCAGTCACACAAGCCAGGAATTTCTTGGGAGGGCTATACTTGGCAGAATTTTCTTCCCACCATATATCTGGATAATTGAAATCTCCCATCTCTTTTCTCTTTGAAAAACCTGCAATTTGTTTTTCAGAAGTTTTGTCCACTTCCTCTCTTCTTCATTGCTGTCCTTCTGCAAGCAGGCAAAGATTTTTCTGTTCAGGCAGGTAAAGGTAAAGGTTCCCCTTCACAATTTTGTCCATTTGTGTCTGACTCTAGGCGGCGGTGCTCATCTCCGTTTCCAACCCATAGAGCTAGCGTTTGTCCACAGACAATCCTCTGTGGTCACGTGGCCAGCATGACTAGACACAGAACACCGTTTACCTTCCCACTGAGGTGGTACCTATTTATCTACTTGCATTTTTTTATTTTTGCATGCTTTCGAACCACTAGGTTGGCGGGAGCTGGGAGAAGTGACGGGGGCTCCCTCCATTGCATGGATTCGATCTTACAACTGCAGGTCTTCTGATCTTGCAGCACAGAGACTTCAGTGGTTTAACCCACAGCACCAGGCTTTCCCTTAAGATAAGATAAGATAAGATAAGATAAGATAAGATAAGATAAGATAAGATAAGATAAGATAAGATAAGATAAGATAAGATAAGAAATTTATTTGTCATTGCACTCACAAGTGGGTGCAACGAAATGAGGTGCTCTTCCCCAAGGTAAAACTGGACAACACCACTACAAAAAAAAGTTAAAAATATACACGACACTCACCATACAAATATAGATACCCCGTTTCTCCCAGCAATTAAAATTCCACCAAAAACTTATGACCCCGCATTTAAACTCAATACTGCACTTGGGTAAAAGCTGTTCTTGAATCTGCTTGTCCTTGCTTTCAATACCCTGAATCTCCTTCTCGATGGCAATAGTTCAAAGAGCTGATGTCCCGGATGAGAGGAGTCTTTCAGTATATTAGATATCTTCCTCTTACATCTGTTCTTATACAATTCTTCCAAAGAGGGGAGTGAACAGCCAATGATGTTTTGGGCCGTCTTGATCACCCCTTGAATTGCCTTTTTCTCTGCCACTGTGCAGCTCGTAAACCATACACAGAGACAGTAAGATAATATGCTGTCAATCGAACTCCGATAGAAGGTGATTAACAAACTCTCAGTCAATTGTTGCTTTCTAAGAGTCCTTAGGAAATACAACCGTTGTTGCGCCTTCCTGATTAACGCAGCGGTGTTTGCACTCCAAGTCAGGTCATTTATTATGATGGTCCCAAGAAACTTACATTCAACCACCTGTTCCAGACAAACTCCGTCTATATACAGTGGCTGAATGTCTGCTCTTTTTTTCCTATAGTCCACTATAAATTCCTTGGTTTTTTGGATGTTAAATAGAAGATTTTTTTTTTGCACCAGCGGGATAGCTGTAATACCTCATCCCGATATGCAGACTCATCATCCCCAGAAATAAGTCCTACTAGTGTAGTGTCGTCTGCAAATTTGATAATTCTATTACTGGGATGGTTATTGGTGCAATCCGATGAATAAATGGAGAACAGTAGTGGACTGAGGACACAACCTTGTGGAGTGCCAGTGCTGAGAATCTTGTCAGTAGAGATGTAATCATTCAATTTAACCCTTTATGGACGATTTCTTAAAAAATCCAAAATCCACAGACAGATAGAATCTGGAAAATCTAGATCTTTCAGTTTGACTATTAATCTGTGGGGTATAATGGTATTAAAAGCAGAGCTAAAGTCCGCAAACAGCATTCTTACATAATTCCCTTGTGTTTCCAAGTGGGATAAAGCCATATAAAGCACAGTAATAACTGTGTGATCTGAGAGAGGTTTTTAAATGAATGATTATGCTCTGTTTTAAATGTGTTTTAGTATTGGTTTCATTACAGTTTTTAATGTAATATTTGTTTAAATCTTTTTTAAATATTTGTATACCTGTTTACAGCTTGTATATATTGCCTTTTTGCCTATGTAAGCCACCTTTGGTTCTACTAAAGGAGATAGGCAGGGTAAAAATATTTTAAATAAAAATAATAAGAAATTGGTTTTGTAATGACAGGAATTGAAAGAATTCTTGAACACACAGAGAGCATGTTCAAAAATTCTTTTATGCCTCTGGAAATCTAGTCTGCACAATTTCCAAAGGCATAATCATGCTAGTACATTGCAGTGAAACCACCAGAGTCCTGTGGCACCTTAAAGGCTAAGTATCCTATTGACTAAGCATGGAGTTGAAGGGCAATCATGCAACTGTCTCCTCCCTCAGCGGATCCCCAGCTTATGCCTGTTTTTTCACTGGTTGTGAGAACGATTGTGCAATTTGTCAGGCAAGAGAAAGCGTGCCAGAGCAGCAGGAGGATACTTATCTGATTGCTGTTCTGATCCAGATTAAGATAATGGGACAGTGACCTAATAAATGTATTATTGTATGCGCTATTGTGGATGGTAGCTCACTGCATCAGAAGCATATGATGAACAGTTTGCTAGTCTGATTTTAAAAAAAATATTCCTTAAACTACAAAAGGATTCTTTTTTGGTTTCATCTTTGTAAGATTCTCCCCGCCCAGACTAAGACTGGGGGAATCCTCTGGCTCTATTAGAAAAACTCTGGCTTCCCAGCAGAAGAAAATGAATTCTACTTAGGCAGAGTAAAGTAAATCAATGTAATCAACAAAGCTTAAGATTTTTTAAAAATTAAAAATCCATGGGCTGCCATTAGAATAGTTGAGGCAACTTTTTGCACAATGATTTAATGCTTCTATAATGACAAGTCTCATTAATTTATTGTTTTCTTTTCCTTCTAGTAAGTTTTCTCATTTACCCTTTAATGGAATATGTTCCTATTAAAGTCAATGTTCAAATCCCTCCAGGGTAGAATAAGATAAAAAAACTGACCTCGTGCCACAAAGTGAATTCAAGGCTGGCTGGAGACATATTGTTGCCTGGGGCCCAGAGACAAGACTGAGCCCTCTTCCTTTCCATGTGCTGAACCCAGAGGGGCTGACATTTGAACCCTACTTAAACAATGACAACAGGATAGGGTCCTCTACCACATCTGCAAGCAGTGGATTGATTTTAGGGGCACAGGATGGGCTGTGAAAACCAGGAGGATTTTTTTTTCCAAAACAGAAGAATGTTTTTGGTGACTCAGAAGGAGTAAATTATATGCTACTCCAACATCTGCCCCCTGAGTTTGTTAGCCACCTTGCTCCATAGATAGATAGGATAAAGCTGGTCCTGTCAGGCAGTTCCAAACAGAAAAAGAACAAGGAATAAGTGCTGAGCCTTTCTATTTAATGAGGCCATAAGCTTAAAAAAACAACACAAAAAACAAATGACAACCCCAGAAAACACATTTTCCATGGCCTCATGCATGGGGTAGAGATGTAAAATTTCCAAAAATTTCCGTTTTTTCCAGAAAAAAAGGGAAGGTGTTTTTTTCCAGGGAAAATCTTTTCTTTTTTTTCCTAGGGAAAAAAATTGGAAATTTCTGGTAAAATGAGGGGGGAAATGTTAGTTTTTTTTTCCAGAAAAAAATGGAAATTTTCAGAAAAATTACATTTCTCACTTGGGGTGCTCTTTCATGGGAAAAGCCTATTGAGTCTCATAGGGGTTTTTTTTGGAAGTGAGTCTATTTTATTTTGTTTGTTTGTTTTAATTTTCCACTCCATATTTATTATGAGCATTGTGATACTACTTGTATCTTTATTATATTTCCTATTAGTATGTTATCTCTTTATCTTTATCATATTTCCTATTAGTATGTTATCTCTTTATCTTGCTTTGCTTGTTCACACTAAGCATACATGAAGAGCACAATGTATGTTTTCAACTTAAATAAATCAAGGCTGACAACTATTTATGTGCTAGTTTAATAAACTTTCGATGCAGTTTACATAAGCAAAATTAGCTCTAGCAATCTCCTACAAAATAGATGGAAATAAATGTATTTGGCTGATTATCAGTTGTCCCCATGAAGTAACCATCAATTCTGAATATATAAGAACATCCAGAAATCCATTTGCCTTTTGAATATTGTACCCTGTAGATATGATGGCTAACCATGATGGCTGGGATGATGGCAGTTATAGACTAAAGCATCTGGAAGGCAGCTCACTAGGGGAGGCTACAATGTGTTCACCTTAATATTTCCCTATAACAGGGACATGCAACTCATGGACCTTTAGGTATTGAACTGAACTGCAATTTCCATCAGCCCTAACTAGCAGGTGAGAGATTACAGGCGCTACAGTCAAACAACATCTGGGAAGCCTCAGACTGTCCACCTTATCTCTACATAAACAATCACATATACAGTACAGGCATGGTTACATACTGCTTAGAGCAATAGTTCCCAACCTTGGGTCCCCAGATGTTCTTGGACTACAAATCCCAGAAACCCTGGCCAGCACAGCTAGTGGTGAAGGCTTCTGGGAATATTAGTCCAAGAACATTTGGGGACCCAAGATTGGGAACCACTGGATTAGACGTTAGAGTGGGAACAAAGGGAAGAACTCTTCCTTCCTAAAATATTGTATTGCTATATATGATTCCTCAAAGCTATCCTGTTGTTTTCAAAAATCTTACTATGCCTCTTTTATCTGTCAACTAATATTGAGATATTGAATCTGTCAGCAAAACTTTCAATGGTAGTATTTCAGCAGCAATTTTTTAAAGGTCTCCACCCTCCGGGGAAGGGAGAGGGGGAGAAGAGTATAATCTTTTCTGCAGTTCAGCACCATGCAATTTTAACCACGTGTTGCTCTCTTCAATTTTCTCCTCTACCAAATCTTGTCAAGTTTAATAACAATAAATCAGAAAGATTTCTGCAATGCTGGAGAGTTAGAGAAAGTTGGGGAAGGATTACAACATGTCTAACCTTTGCCTTTTGGAATTTCCCTTGAAAGAATTCCCACATCTGGACTTCATTCAGCACAAAGTGATGACAATCTCCAATAAATGTTAATGGGGAATCCTACATAGCCCATACACTGAAACCATAATTCAGTGTCTCTGTCCATCAGTTGAATGTTTTAACATGCACAGCTACAGAAACATCTTTACCAGGAGATCTAGCCAAGAACTGCTTCAGATTGTACAATGTTGGTAACATTAAGGACAAGAATGGGTTAAATGTGGCTTTCCAAGCATAGTTGGATGTCAGCATTCATAAGCCCTAGTCAGCATTAAGTAAAGGTAAAGGTTCCCCTTGACATTTTCAGTCCAGTTGTGTCCGACTTTAGGGGGCAGCACTCATCCCGCTTCTCAAGCCATAGAGCCAGCGCCTGCCGAAGACAGTTTTCCATTGTCACATGGCCAGCGTGATTAGGGAACGCCATTTTACCTTCCCACCGAGATGGTACCTATTTATCTACTCGCATTTACATGCTTTCGAACTGCTAGGTTGGCGAGGAGCTGGGACAAGCAACGGGCGCTCACTCCGTCACATGGATTCGATCTTACGACTGCTGGTCTTGTGACTCTGCAGCACAGGCTTCTGCGGTTTAGCTCACAGCGCCACCACATCCCCTAGTCAACATAGCCACTGGTAAAGTAGCAAATTACTGTAACTGCAGTCCAACAACATCTGGTGAGTTTACATTTCCCCATCCCTTATGAAGAGGGTAGCAGAATGGGAAGCAGGTGGAATTAACTGGAGGTCATTCAGAAATTGTCCTGCCCAAGCTACAGTGAAATTAGCAGGAACTACACATACACACACATACAAAAAAAAACACCTCCAAAGAGGGATATGCTGGAGAACAATTTACCTATGTCCCATTGGATTCCATCCTATCCCCTCAAATCCAGAGTTAAATGCCTAGGTGTGAATGTAGGCAAAATGAAGGGCTCCTTCAGTGAAGCAGAGTCTTTACAAGTCTGCATATCTTAAGCATGGCCAGTAGCAGACGTAAGAATATAAAAGGATCTCTGCTGGATTAGACAAGAAGGCCATCTAGTGCAGCCTAGTATTCCCACAGTAGCTAACTTAAATGCCTATGAAAACCCACAAGCAGGAGGAAATAGCTAATTGGAGGAAAGATGGGACATGAATATAAGTAATGAGTTAATAAAATATAAAAACAGTAATAAATAGTAATCGTTATTAAGTAGTGATAAGTACCAGGTTCAGGAAAGCTGAGCTCATTGCCTATTATGGATTCAGTGCCTGCTTCATTTTAATCTATAGTGAAATTACTGTCCTACTTCCATGCTTAGATATTTAGTAAGCTGACTAGGAAAAGTCAGCTTACTAAAGCCGCCCAGAGACCTGTGGGTAGAGTGTGTGGCATATAAGATAGATAGATAGATAGATAGATAGATAGATAGATAGATAGATAGATAGATAGATAGATAGATAGATAGATAGATAGATAGATAGATAGATAGATAGATAGATAGATAGATAGATAGATAGATAGATAAATAAATAAATAAATAAATAAATAAATAAATAAATAAATAAATAAATAAATAAATAAATAAATAAATAAAAGCTGTCGTCAAACGTGGCTTGCTGTCTTGATAAGTCACTCTACACCCAACTCTGAGTCCTGCTTCCATTACTTGGTTGTTCAGTTGGCTATCACAAAAGTGGACTTGAAAATCATTTACAAGTTGTAGTGACATGGAGTTTCAGAAAGGAATCTTAAAATTCAGGCAGAACATAGAAAATATGATCAATATCAGGACAATTTGATGCCAATATCAGGATTCTAAAATAGATAATCAATGAGTTGGTCTGCTGACACTTAGAAAACAACATTTTTAGATGGATTGTTATGCATTACTGCTTTGACTGGGTTTTGTGTTTTCCATTTCTCAGAGTGGTGTCTGTTTTTTCCTTTTTAATACTTATATACTTATTGTTTTTAGCTTGGATGTTGTGTTTTAATTATATAAACTGCCTCTTTATACTCGTTGTCTTTAGATATTGTCTTTCAATGATGTAAGACACCTTAGGTCCTTTACAAGGAGAAAGGTGGGTTTAAATTATTATAAATAAATAAATAAATAAATAAATAAATAAATAAATAAATAAATAAATAAATAAATAAATAAATAAATAAATAAATAAATAAATAAATAAATAAATAAATAAATAAATAAATAAATAAATAGCATATTAATTACTAAGAGCAAGTGTGTGTTTCTCAAAAATCAAGCAATAATACACTAAAACAGATTTTTTAAATTTCTTGCTAAAGCCCCTAAATTGTGGTCTAGAATAGATCAGTGGTTCCCACCCTTGGGTCCCCAGATGTTCTTGGACTACAGCTCCCAGAAATCCTGGCCAGCACAGCTAGTGGTGAAGGCTACTGGGAATTGAAGTCCAAGGCCATCTAGGGACTCAAGGATGGGCAACAATGGGCTAGATTATGCTATCACTACACGGATTGTACCCAGTTGAACTGTACTCAAAGCATACTTTTCAATGATTTTTCATCATCCCTCAAAGAAAGGATACCAACATATTTGAATCGAGGCCTGGTGTTGTTTCGTGTCTCCACAAATGACTTGGATGAAGGAACACAAAGGATGATCACCAAATTTACAAATGTTATCAAACTGGGAAGCATTTCTAATGCCTTAGAAGACAGAACAAGATTCTGATTACTTTAATCAACTGGAGAAATAAGCCAAAACAAACAAAGTGTAGATAGGGATAAATGTAAAATTCTACATTTAAGAAATAAAAATCAGATGTAGAAATAGAAGGTAGGTCTTACCTGACTTGAGAGTAGTACATGTGAAAAGGATCTTGGCAGAGCACAAGGTAAATATAAGTGAACAGAATGATGTGGTGGCAACAACAACAACAACGGCTAATAAATTTTCTGGCTGCAGATGTGTTTCGTGTCTAGATCAAAGAGAGTAATCGTTTTCCTGCTTTGATTAGATCTGACCTGGAGTACTGTATCCAGTTCTGGACACTACAGAAGCATAGTATATTAACAATCTGGAAGCATATTGACAATCTGGGATAGTTCCACAATGGACAACAGGACAGTAAAGGATGTGGAAACCATGCCCTGTGATGAACATTTGAGAAAGATGGATATGTTTTGCCTGGACAAGACTGAGAGTTGATGAGAAAGCCATGTTTTATTATTTGAAGTGCTGTCATGTGGAAGATGGAACAAACTTGTTCCTTGTAACAACAACTATTCAGGAATAGGAATATTGCCTGTGCTGGATGGGGTTACACTTCCCCTGAAAACTCAGGTCCGCAATTTGTGTGTACTCCTGGATTCACCCCTAAACTTGGATGCCCAGGTCTCAGCGGTGGCCAGGAGTGCATCTGCACAGCTAAAGCTGGTGCAAATGTTTAACTTATATGCAGAATACATTGTGCGAAAGGCTGGACTGGAGGAATCCCAAGGCAGAATTAAGACTGACGGAAGAAATATCAACAACCTCACATATGCAGATGATACCACTCTGATGGCAGAAAGTGAGGAGGAATTAAAGAACCTCTTAATGAGGGTGAAAGAGGAAAGCACAAAAATGCTTTGAAGCTCAGCATTTAAAAAAACTAAGATCATGGCCACTGGTCCCATCACCCCAAATAGATGGGGAAGATATGGAGGCAGTGACAGATTTTAGTTTCTTGGGCTCCATGATCACTGCAGATGGTGACAGCAGCCACAAAATTAAAAAATGCCTGCTTCTTCGGAGGAAAGTGATGACAAACCTAGACAGCATCTTAAAAAGCAGAGACATCACCTTGCTGACAAAGGTCCGCATAGTCAAAACTATGGTTTTTCCAGTTGTGATATATGGAAGTGAGAGCTGGACCATAAAGGCGGCTGGCCGCTGAAGAATTGATGCTTTTGAATTGTGGTGCTGGAAGAGGCTCTTCAGAGTCTCCTGGACTGCAAAGAGAACAAACCTATCCATTTTAAAGGAAATCAACCCTGAGTACTCACTGGAAGGACAGATCCTGAAGCTGAGGCTCCAATACTTTGGCCATCTCATGAGAAGACTCCCTGGAAGAGACTCTGATGTTGGGAAAGTGTGAGGCCAAGAGGAGAAGGGGACGATAGAGGACGAGATGGTTGGACAGTGTCATCGAAGCTACCAACATGAATTTGACCAAACTCCAGGAGGCAGTGGAAGATAGGAGGGCCTGGCGTGCTCTGGTCTATGGGGTCACGAAGAGTCGGACACGACTTAACGACTAAACAACAACAAAAGCTTGTGCGCCAGTTAAACAACAACAAAAGCTTGTGTGCCAGCTGTGGCATGCATGCCATAGGTTAAGCCAGTTCCTTGAAATGCCAGTTTAGGCTACAGTGACACATGCCTTAGTTACATCCTGTTTGGATTACTGTAATGTGCTCTGTGTGGGGCTGCCTTTGAAGACATTTTGGAAACTTCAGCTGGTGCAAAACTCTGGGCCAGCTACAGGGAGCATATAACACACCTGTTACAAGAACTGCACTGGCTACCAGTCCGTTTCCAGGCCCAATCCTGAAGGATTGTATCTCCCTATATGCGCCTTCTCAGCAATTAAGTTCAGTGGAGGAGACACTCCTCTCATTGCCAGAATAAGCATGGCTGATGGGGACACAGGACAGGGCCTTCTCTGTGGCAGCTCCCCGGCTATGGAATGCTCTCTCTCAGGAGATCAGGATGGCCCTTCCCTGTTATCCTTCCAAAAAAAAGATAGACCCATCTCTTCAGGCATGCTTTCAACAATTACAACTGAATCCTTGAACCCCATTTCAGCAAATAATTTTAATCTTTTCCATGTTTTAATGTTTTAATCTCTTAATTTAATTTTTAAATCATATATTGTTTAATTTGTCTTTTAATATTTAACTTACTGTGTTTTTAAATTGTGTGAATTTTAATGTTGTGAGCTGCTTTGTGTCCCTTGTTGGGAGAAATGTGGCATATAAATAAAACTAATCATCATCATCAAACAAACTACCTTGGAAAGTTATGGACTCCCTTTTTTTCAGAGTTTTTTTTTTTAAGTGAATGGATGGTCATTCTCAGGGATGCATTTGATGTGGATTCCTGCATTGGCAAGTGGTTGAACTAGATGGCAATTGGGTTTCTCGCTTTTAACTCTACAATTTAATGATTTGCTGGTTCTAATTTTTTTAAGGGGTGGCAGTCCCAGCATTTCCAAGAGAGAATGGCTGAAGAATTCTGTGTCTTCAAGAACAGAACTTTTCCAAGCTGTAGATCCAGAGTTTGAAATTGTAACAAAAGATATAATTAGACAGACTTTACAGAGAGCCATAGTGATACTGGGATTTATCCAGGCACAGAGAGGCACTTGTCTGTGATCAGTGTGACACACTCAGCTAGTGAAGACACCAACCAACTGTAGCCGATCCCAAATCACTGCAGATAACTTGAGTAAGGCAGCCAAACTGAATGGCTGAAAGCAAGCGAGAGAGAGCAACAAACCATAGTGTTACTCATATTATTGAGCCATAAGGAGGAATTATTTCCTGACCCCAAGAAGGCAAGTCTCGCAACCCTATAGAGCAGTGATGGTGAATGTTTTTAAGCCCGAGTGCCCAAACTACAACACAAAACCAACTTATCTATTTCTAAGTGCCAACACTGTAATAAAACCTGAGGCACTATCACTGTCTCTGAGGCAAAAATGATGAAACTGAGGTTGTCCTACTTAGGTACATCTTGAAAAGACAGGATTCTGAGCAGGGCAATTTGAGGACAGGTCATTTTGGAGATTGTTGATTCATAGGGTCACCATAAGTCAGAGGCAACCTGGTGTCGGAGAGGATGGGCTTCAGAACCCACACCTTGCCACCCACACCTCTCCTTCCTTCCTTTCTCTGTAGTAGAGTACCCCCCTCCTGGTCAGATGGAAGGATTGATCCCAGAGGAGGAGGAAGGACCTGCAATCCCTCCCCCCTTCTCTCTGCCTCTTTCCCTCCCTGGGAGAAGGATTGTTATGAGCACCTGGTCTTTGGGGAAGTTAGAACTCTCCTCAGAACTGGATACACAATGCCTCAAGTGCTTCTGGAGCGGCTCCGTCTCATGTCCACCATGGAGGAACACTGGAAGGGGGGCATAGGGTGAAGAAACTGCTCCCCAAATCAGAGTGAGGCTAGAAGTTGCTAGAAACCCCTGTTGCAACTTTCCCCCTCCCAGGTTCTGCCCACCCAACTCTCGGAGGCAAACAAACAAAATGGCAGCAGCTGTTTCTTCACTCTCCTGATTCCTCAGATGGAAGCAAGCAGCCATGCCCAGAAAGGAGCCAAGAGAAAAAGGGGCATGGCTGAAAGGGAAAGATAGGGACCCACAATGGGATGTGGAGGGCTCAGCAGTGGGGGAGAAACAAAGGTGGGGGCAGTGCTGTCACACGACTAGGTTAGCCACTAGCCTGATGGCTTGTATGCCCACAGATAAGGCTCTGTGTGCCAGCTGTGGCATGCATGCCATAGGTTCGCCATCACTGCTATAGAGTCTCAAGAAAAATGGCATTGGGTACAGCCCTATCTTATCCAACTAAGGATTCACTAAGAGGGAGCTGTCCATGGTGCCATAGGACATACTATTGAAACAGAGAAAATTATTCTTCAATCATCACCTGAGAATAAGTTCAACAGGGTGTTTTTTTAGTAGGTAAGCATAGGATGGCTGTGTTAGTTTCTAAACCTGGGAAAATTACTTCTGGGGACAAGAGCCTTCAGAATTGCCACAGCCAGTGTGACCCCCTCCCTCCCGGCCATGTTAACTAGGGGAATTCTAAGAATTGTCCTTAAAAAATAACTTTTCCTGTCTCTGGCTCTTTTCTCTTAATCTAGACCTGATTGTTACCAGAAATTCTGTATTCTGCACTCACACAGATTAAAAACAATGCCAAAGTAAATTTCTAAAAAATTCAGTGAAATTCTGCAACCTAAAAGGATAAAACAGAAATATTTCATGACTTGATATGGAACAGCAACTAATGGCCTCTCCAGTGAAGATGTAATCACAGTCAGTAACATTATTTTGGCAGAAAATCTCACAAGTGTAATCATACAACCTTTCCTCCTTGTTAGACATGAAAATATACTTGAAGGTGAAAATGCAACATCAGCTGTCTGCCCTTTGATGCCATCTTAAATCAGCTGCCTCATTCAGTTTCTTTACCAAACCTAATAGCATGACTTGTTGCCTGTACCTGGAGAAATACAGGACATCAACCAAACTGGACTAGGGCACCCCACAATGTTCATATCAGATGGTTGCATGGCTGTGTTGCTGCACATGTTCTTCAGATGGTAGGAGCACAAGGGTTCTTGAACATCCAGGGAAGCTTATACAGGACCAGTGAATCCTTAAGATATCCTGGGTCCACAATTTAACTGACAGAGGCACAAAGACATACATTCTAATTTAAATGTTATGTAAGCAAAATAGAATTAGGCAATTTTGCTGGATTCTCGATCTCCAACTCTAAATGCATCTCAAATCTACAAAGTTGGATTTATTCTCCTAGCATTGTGGAATAATGTGGCACCAAAAATATTCCACAAGAGTTTTTCCTCCTGTTGTTTGGACGATAAACTAGCTTTGCCTTTCCTTTCCTTAGTGATCAGGCCAATTTATATAGTAAGAGGTGGGACATGGGGGAGGGCCTCCCTAGAAGACCTTAGTGATCAGGCAGGTTTATAGTATGGGTCCCAAGTCACTTCAAACTTCATACGTCATCGTCAACACCTTCAACTCATACCAGAAGTATATTGGCATCCAGTGCAAATCCTTCATGACTGGTGTCATACGAATTCTGAAGGATGTTCCTGTTAGCAGTCCAGCTGCTGCATATTGCACTTGCTGTAGCATCTGTGTCATCTCCAAGGATTGCTCCAACATAGAGTGCATTGCAGTAATCTAAAGAGGAAGTTACTAAGACATTGACTACTGTGGCCTTGTTACTTCTGTCCAAGAATAGTTGTAGCTGGTGGGCCAGTCAAAGCTGACCTGAGGCACTCCAAGTCAACTGAGCTCACATGAGCCTCTAATGATGAAGATGGAATCTACTCCTTAGCATCTCCAGGCAGGAAATTCTTTCAAGGTAGATGACAGACATTAAAAGAAAGGGTGGAGATTCTCTTTTGCTGTATTTCATAGCTTTCATGAGTTTCTGATGAGAGTCTCTGAACAAATGGTACAAGTCTATGTAAAGAAAAATATTTGAAAAGGATGCACATGGATGGGCTAAGGCTGACAGTAACCTTTGGGATATTATGCACAGTGTGTATGGGGCTGAAGTATTCTTGGTAGGGACCTGTAGCAAACTAGGGCCATTAATTCCTTTCCCAATGATAACATAGCTGGAGTTGGCACACAAACATAGCCAAGAAGAACATCAAGAGAGCTGTACTTGATGAGAACAAAAGCCTATCTCAACACACTGTAAGTGCAGAGACCAACCGGTTGCCCATCAGCACAACTACACCCGCTGTCTTGCAGGCCCCAGCATCTGATATATGAAAGCAAGCTGTCTCTGATGGTGCAGAGAATATATAGGCAACCCAGCTAGTTACCACGACTGAACCTCACCTCCATGCATTTTTCTAATCCCTTTTAAAGCTGCCCCACAGCCTTCACTATATCTTGTGGCATTTTATAGTTTAACTGTGTGTTTTATGAAGAAATATTTCCTTGTAACTTAACCTCCCAGCCACCCAGCTTCAGTGGATGACCTCAGGTTGCAGTATTATAAGAAAGAAAGAAAGAAAGAAAGAAAGAAAGAAAGAAAGAAAGAAAGAAAGAAAGAAAGAAAGAAAGAAAGAAACTAAAGTCTCCCTACCCACTTTTGCCACACATGAACAGCTTTATATATTATATTTCTATCACTTCTCCCCTATTTTTCTAAACTAAACAACCCAAATTATATAAGTGTTCCTCATTGTGTAGTATTTGCAAGAACTAAAACCTTTCTTCCACCTTTGCTGGATCTTTTCCTATGAAATATTTGTAATCATTGTTTAAGGTCAGGGTGGCCAGTGGCATAATCTTGCAAACTTCCACCTACATGTGGTCTCCTCATCCAGCACAGCAACCCCAAGTCAATCCAGCAAAGGCAGGACAAGTCATCTCAACTCTCTGCTCCTGGGTTTCACAACCGGCACCTGAGGCAAGGGAGTTCAACGGGAGTTTCTTTTCCTGCCCAGTTAAAATGACAAATTGGTACATGAGTGTTTAATGAAAGATGCTGGAAACGTCCATGAAGATCAGAAAAATCACCTCACAGAGCTGACAGGCAGGCCATCTGCATTCCCGCGTTCCTATTAATTCCCTAACGATAAACGACAGGAGAGCCTAGAGGGTTAACAGCTTAATTCAATCTTCCTCAAACTCCCCTTCTAGGGCCCTGTCTCTATCTAGAATTAGAAAGGCATTTATAAAGCATTATTTGCACACTGGATACTTATTTTCATGGGGCTTCTTGCGTCAAATATAAATCATACCCTTCCCTCCACCTTTACCACTACCCGACTCCCAAGTCCTCCTCACTAGCAGCAACACAATGTGGCCATGCATCACATCCTCTTTGCAGAAACAAATGAGCTGCCTCTTTGTGACATCTCCCACCCAGACATGTGACCTTACAGATCTTACTTGTTGTATGACTTATACTCCCTGGCTGATAGACCTTGGCTGGCATAGTGCATCCCAATTCTTTCTGAATTTACATGGAAGTAAGACTCACTCAGCTGAATTGCTTCGCTTTCAACTATTAGTCTCCAGGCATTATTTTAATGCATTTTAATAGTGTGTTTAGATCTTAACACTCTTCTATATTGGTGGTACTTTTAATTTGGCTTTGCATGTTGTTGCATTTTTCACTTTTTGCTGCTGATTTTAACTTCAACTTGTTATGCACTGTCTCCACTTGTTATTTTACTGCTTTTATCACCTATATCTATATCTATAGCTATAACTATAGCTATAACTATAGCTATACCTATAGTTACGTATATCAAGATGTAAGCTGCCTTGGGTCCTTTTAAAGGAGAAAGGTGGGGTAAACATAAATAAAAAATAAATAAATAATAAATACAATATTAATGTATTGCGTAAATCATATAAAGAAATTTGGTTACTGGGCATTCTACTAGTGCAATGAAAATTAATAGACACATAAAAATAAATATAACATGTGTAAAATTTTAGTACAGTGGGGTCTTGACTTGAGAACTTAATCCGTATTGGAAGGCGGTTCTCAAGTCAAAAAGTCTGTAGGTCAAGTCTCCATTGACCTACAGTGCATTCAAAACCGATTAATCCTGTAACCGGATGTTTTTGTTCCATTTTGGTTTTTTTCTGGTCTGTAAGTCAATTCTCAGGCTGCAAGTCAAACCTAAATTTTGCGGCCAGAGAAGTCTGTAACTCAAAAAGTCTGTAAGTCAAGCCGTCTGTAAGTCAAGGGTCCACTGTACTAGCAGGTTTAGCCCAAGACATTTTTCTACTTAAGGCAACCCCCCCCCAAAAAAAAACCATGATGGCCATAACCATCCCTTCTCTCTATATAAGCTAACTGAACTGGCAGCTGAATTTTACTTCCTTATCAGCAATGAAACACCAGACATGAAGGGCACAGAGCATGGTACACAGG
Organism: Pogona vitticeps; assembly: GCF_051106095.1. Taxonomy (NCBI): domain Eukaryota; kingdom Metazoa; phylum Chordata; class Lepidosauria; order Squamata; family Agamidae; genus Pogona; species Pogona vitticeps. Next base: position 97,130,770 of record NC_135788.1, on the reverse strand, counting down.
ATACACAGAACTGTGGCAGGGGCCACAGTCTGCTCAATGAGACAATGAGCTGTATTAACTTACTCAGAGCATGTAAATTTAGACTATTCCCATATTTGTGCATTATATAAGGGAGAAATTAGAAAGAACCTCTCTGAAGAATGGGAATACATTCAGGTGTTCCCTGGCCAATGACTCTATCGAGTGATCTTTCCACTCCACAGATACAAACACATGATGATTTCCTGTATGAACACCAGCACTGACAAATACGCACAAAATACTAGACTTTTTGTTTAATCCTCGCAATTTCTCTTCAGTGATCTACCAAATGCACATCCTTGGATTAAGTGAGGAGGATACAGACCCTTTTGGCAAAAATGAAGTTTTGGAACAGTAGGAGAGATGGAAAGGGAAGAGGCCTCAGGACCTGTCTGGTTGAAGGCTGTAGCACGGTGTAAAGCAGGCAATGAGCAGAGAAGCTCAGACCTCAGAGAAACATTGGTGGAAGACAGGCAGTTTAGAGAAGGAAGACTAAGAAAGGTGAAGAAAGCACTCACACAAGGGTGGAGGAAAAGTCACTTTGTTGAAATAGCTCTCCTAGAACTGGGCATGCTGGACTGGGAGATGCTGGAAGCTGTACTCCAGTGAAATAATTTTTCTAAGCTCTGGGGCAAGGATGTAGAATTTTCCTCATGATGACCCCAGGGCCAGAAACAGAAGAGCTTGGATTCAACCCTTCTCTCTTTTCCTTCCCTTTGCTATCCTCTTATTCCTCCATCTCTCCCACAATTTCCTTCCTTTCCTGTATTTATCGTAGGTGTGTAAGTCAATCACTTACAAAGGGCTTCTTTATGTTAGATTGACAGTTACATGCTGCTTACGCAGGCAGAATTGTCTCAGTTCTACTAGTGTCTAAATGTAAGCTTTCCACAATAGTGATATTTAAACCAACCCTGGTAAATCCACAGATTTCTGAGATCTGCTATTCTGAGGGGCTGTATGTTCTGTTCAATAACAGCTCAGCAGCATGGGCCCCACCATTAGGCAGATGAGGCATTGTCTCAGGCAGCAGATTTGGAGTGTTATGAAAGGATGGGAAATTTCTATGTACTTAGTTGTGGTATTTTTACTACTATAGAGAGGTACATCAGGGATTTTGTGCTTAATTTATCAAAATAACTTGATTGGCATTACATATAAGAATATCATGCTTTGGAGTGAGGAGAGCATTATTTGCTGCACAGGCAGCAATGTATTTTGAATTAGAGATGCCGGCCATCAGTTATAGGTGGCTAGTTGTCTGATCCAGACCTATGAAAGACATCTGTCCTAACAAATCCATTCAACCATTTCATTCCACCCACATTGCATGATTTCTCTCTCCCCTTAATATGTGCTGTCAAGTCATCTCCCATACATGCTGATCCTATAAATGAGAAACTTCCAAAATGTCCTATTATTAGCAGCCCTGCTCAGCTTTTACAAACATAAGGCTGTGGCTCCCTTTATGAAGTCAATAGATATCATATTGGTTAAAATCCTGTTGCTTAGCACAAAAAGTGGCAACTATAGTAGACCCATTGATTCAATGGAACTTGTAGAAGAGCTGAGTCACTAAGTCTCCATATGTACTACTTACCTATGGCTCTCCGCAGCACTTGGATTGGAATGCCTGATTAAGTGGATTCAACTACAGTAGTTTAATCAACTAGTTTAGTTATCTAGAAGAATTTCAGTCAAGAATTGACTTGATATACATGCACACATAAAACAAAGGTGGCAACATACACAGTATACTGCCTCCTTTGTTGTGTGTGCACATGAACTCTTCAAACAGTCTGGCCCATTGACCGGAGAACTTACTTTTTCACTGAAAGATGGTCCACAGGTTGTGGGTGGGTGTCCCCCCTTGCCAACATGTAATGGTGAATCGCCCCTTCTTTTATGTTCCTTATATATTTTTTTTCTACATAGAAGTCTAGGTGGCACAAATGTGTCCCTTACTCACTCATTTTTAGGCTAAGAGATAATAGGTTGGTACCAGATGTAATCATGTTTGCAAGAGGTCCATTAAAATTAATGGGACTTAAGTCTGTTGTGGCTAACCTACCTCCCATTTATTTCAATGACCCTACACTAAGCACAATCAACCCATTCACTCACCTAAGGTGGCTCAGGTATTCACCTCTCAGTTCTCAGTGTGCAGAGAATTCCTCACTGTTTCCAGACTGTGACTGGAGATAGCAGGAACTGTCTCTCTCCCCTAATGAAGTGGAGATAAAGTTCCGGGAGGCAAAGAGGAGGACCCAGATCAAGCTGTGCCCTGGCATTATACTACTCTGTAGGTTCTCAGTTAATCTTACAAATTAGCATTGTTTGCCTTCAAATTCTTTGATTCTATGGTGATCTCTTTATCATCCTTTACTCTCACTGCATGCTCTCCCCAACTCTCTCTTCTAAGGCAGTTAGCAAAGGCCTAAATGTATGAACAAGAGAAATATGTGAGTTCTTTCAGCTGCTCCGCCAGCTTGGCAAGGCCTCTTTACCTTTAAATATCAGCCACCCATGGTGTAGCAACTCTGACTCCATGTTGGCAGTGCAAGGGGTTTCCATAGAGACAGAAGTGCAGGTCACAACCTCTGTAAATGTAATCAGAGCAACTGGAGCTGTTTGTGTGTGTGTAGACAGGTTTAATTCTCTCGGTAGTAGGAGTTCAGTAATACGGCATGTATGTATAAGCACTGGCTCTTGGTGACTGACAACCTGTTATCTTCAAGATGGCTCAGCTCAGAGCACAGCCGCCAGTCCATCTTTTAGAGCTGTCTCCTCTGCTGCCTTTTCATACACTAATTCCACAACCGACCCCCATTGGGCCTGCTTGTCAGCATGCAAGAGCTTGAAAATATAATAACCATTCCAGCTATACTCCATCTGTCTGGGTTTTACAGCTGCCTCCTCACAATGTCAATTTTATGAAATCAGATTTGGAGGTCCTGGTTGCTTTCCCACCCCCAACATGATAATTTTTTTTTGGATTGGCTTCTTAATTTCAAGGAAAAGCAATCGTAAAAGATATCACTGTTACTATTCCATATCTCTGCCTTATCTCAGCCCATCCTTTTCTCTTTCTGTAGAGCTCTTATTCTTAACCTATGATTTCCAGCCACTGACAGAAAGGGTAAGTTACTTGGGGCAGGGAACTATAGTTCCCATATCTTGCTTTGTAAAGCTCAGTGTCTGCACGTGGCAGCACCACCATCATCTTCTGATGTGAACACCTTCCCTAACTGTTTAACTTTCACCTAGAAAAACTTACAGACCTGTTCAGTGAGTCCAGCTTGGACTAATAACTAGATTTAAACCTTCAAATGTTAATTTCTCATGAAATGTTGGAAACATTGTCCTAATGCATTGTTTTCAACATTCTAGATTACAGATATTGTTAGATTCATTTAGTTTATTATTGCTTTTACTAATGCAACATAAAGTAACATTTGACTACGATAAATACTTAAAATGTCCTGTATGGACCTTTTTCCAAAAAAAATGGCTTCTTTTATTTTATAAGGAAAAATAATATATCAGACTACACAAACTGATAATTACATTTTTAGTTTTTCAAGATGTTTCCCCTTCTTATTTCTATATTGTAATTAGCAAAAAAATTTTTACAACTATAGTAGAATAGAATAGAATGACACTTTATTGTCATTGCATGTGCAACAAAATCACCAGAGTGCTATCCAGACAGTATATCACTCATTCAGCTAAAACTCTATATAAACTTCTTACAAAATTCCAACATAATACAACAGTAACAAAATACATTCACATGCAACCCTACAATTATGTACAATAAGTATATAATATAAAGCATTCCATAACTCCTCCAAATATGCTGAGACACTGATAATCAACCATACGGCCCAATCCAATCAAAAGTAAGCACTTTAATATCCAAATCCTTTTCCTGTCTACTTATTAGTAAATTCCACTGAGATCAATTAGTCATATGCACACTTGCGTATAAGTAAGACCCATTAAACCTCCTTCCCAAGGTCGGTAAAATGAGCATCTAGCTCACTGGGGGTCAAAGTGTTCCTTGCATAATTTTGTTGTAAATAGCCCAGTGAGTCCTCTAGTACTATTGGTTGGTATATGAGTCAAAACAACAACAATAATAAAAACACTGTGGTCTTGACACTGATTTGAACATGCATAATTTGTACTGCTAAAGTGCTGTTACAAATTTCAGTGTAATAAATTACATTTAGGCAACTGGAGTAATAAATGATACAGCTGGATCATTACCTTTATGCCAAGAGTATCTTTAATATGACTTGATTCTTTATTTTATTTTATTTTATATTCATTTAATAATTTGTCAAGGTGGCCTACAAACTTTCTTATTCTCCACTTTATTCTCACAATAACCCTTTAAGGCAGGTCATACTAAGAGTGTGTGAGGGAATCTTGCCTACAGTCACTCCCTAAGTCTCATAACTCATTGAAAGCCGGGAACCTGGATTTCCCTGTCCATAACCATATATCCATACAAACCACTGTGTAATTCTGTCCGGTTTAATGCGGAGTCTACTTGTGTGCTCCTTGTCTCCTTTTGAAAAGGAAATCAGTACAAACAATACAGTAATACAAATAATAAACTCAGTAGAGGGATAATAAGGGGGAGGGGAGGGTTGTTGAAAGAGGGGTGGAGGAAATGGGTTCCTTGTTGGCTGAGGCAGGGAAAGAAGGCAGGGGGAACTGAATCCAGGCAGGTGGATGGTCATGGGGAGATTTTTTTTTCCACCTTTGATCTCAAACTGTCCTGTTCAGCTGAGTGGAATACCAAGTGAGGGTGCCTAAGAGCCGGCGCTTCACCTCCGCCGCACCACCGACGAGGGAGAAGCACTGAGCGAGACCGACAGACTGTCACTGGCAAAATGAACTGTCACCTCCCATTTTTCAGAGGCGTGCAGGGATGAATTGCGGCTTTGAACCGTGTGGCCCGTTGTTGATTGAGTTCCGCTGTCTTCGAACCCCAGCGAACAAGGCAAGTTCATTTCAGACTGACATTCCCGCGGCTGATTCGTTTGGGAGCCGGGGAAATTAACCGCTTCAGAGCTGATTTCCTCCAGGTTCCGGGAGGAGGAGCTCCGTCTTTCTTTGGGAAGTTCCACCAGCTCCGTGAGGGTCATCTTGCTGCGGACTCTTTTCTTCTCCAAAATAGCTGGCTGGGAAAAGAGAGGCTCCAGACGGAGGAGACGACCGTCTGACCACTTTGTCCTAACAAGAATCTGCACAGAGTTGGGGCCTTCAGAACCAGGCAAAGACGAAGAACAAGATGGGAAGCCTCCACTTTAGGCTTCCTTTTGACCTCCAAGACATTATTATGAGATATCCCTGTAATAACACAAAGTACTTGAGAGTGTCTTGATCTTGAGTGGACAATTAAGAGCCAACAGCTTTACAAAAGAACTGCTGCTGTGAAAAATGAAAAACAAGTAAAATTGAACTATTCATCTGAACCAACCTGGCTGCTTGCATTATTAGATTCTTGGGGAGCTGGGAAGAGTGAGGCTACTGGGACTCTCACAACAAATGCCAGCAATTCAATATTTGCATCATTTGTCAGACCCTGTCTGAATTAACTGGAGATGTATCGTACAATTTTCCTTTAGCATTTTGCCAGACACTGTTGAAAAAAGAGAATGTTGAACAAGTTGAATTCCTTGCTTTCCACATTAAAAAGTGGCAAAAATAATCATTCTTGTCTATGGGGTTGGCGTGTGTGTGTATGTGTGTGTGTGTGTGGAACTCTTCTTTTATCAAGGGTTGAGTAACATGTATATTAAGACAAACCAAAAATGTGCAAGTTCTCAAATACTGCGGAATCTTTTTTTAGGCTAAATGGCACAAAAAGCAGGATATAAAGGTTTTAAATCTCTACTGAGATCATATTCTTCCTCTGCACTGTCCTAATATCCATGAATCTCAATATGTTTCTGTTTTGAGATACAGCTCAAAATTACACTTGAGTTGCCTTCTCCATGGTCATGTCTTATTGGTGGTGAGATGAGATAACACAGGCCTTCAAGTAGCAGATGTTGGATCATATTAAGGAGAAGAGAATATGAGACAAACAACAGATCCATGCCATATCAGAGAATCGTTCTTGGTTCAACAGTTCTGAGTCATTAGCACAACCCAACTGAACGTTCTCTTATGCAAGGATACTCTTCTACCTCTTGTTTCATTGAATGCTGAGGTAGTTTCCAGAAAGATGGTATGCATGTAATCCCATAGGCTGTGTCTCAGGCTCACTTTGAGCAAGGCTCATACGTTATCTTCTGGATGAACTAGAGTATTCATGCAATTTGTTTTGTTTTTTTTTTCCTTAAATGGGCCAGTGCAAGAAAAATTGCCCATATTTAGGATGCTGGAGTAACCCATGGCCTCTGTGTAAAAGGTACTGTCTGATTTGCAGGAGGCCACCGTGTGAATGCAGAAAAGGCAGCAAGATGTTTTGCTAGCTGTGGCAAAAGTCAAGTTGTCCTCTTATTCCATATAAAGAACCAAAGTGGATTGATAACTGAATATTATTTCAGTAGGTGATAGGACAGAGTTCTTCACTACTCCTGAGGACAGCAAAGGTAGCGTAGGGAGTGCAGGACAAGCTGAGTGAAGCATACACAATTCTGTCCTCTGTCAGAGGGCAGGGCCCTATCAGAAATGGCCAGGGGTCTGCCACTCCATTCACTCCAACATCTGTCCACTGAGGCAGTTGCTTCCCTCTGCCATAATAGTAGGGCTGGATATATACTCCAATGTACATTGATGCTGTTTATGTGTGGACAAGGCTGGACATGTAACAGTGACCAAATGCTTGCAGACATATGGGCACCTCTGACTGCCAGGCTGGCATTACTGGCAGAATTCATCATCAGTCAAGGCTTCATCTTACCATATGATATGTCTTGCTCAAGAACTGAGCTGTCTCTGTTCAGCTGTCCCCATAGCAACTGAAATCAGCATGACTGCTCATATGAAGAGAAAGTGGGTTTCCACTGTACCCCAAGCAGCAATAGGATCACTAAAGAGGATGCAGGCTTCCCTGTGTAGCTTAGGGAGTGCAAGACAAGCTGGATTGGGAGGACACCAAAAACGGCCATATAAAAATTTTACTCAGTGGATTTTCTTGAGCAAGAAATCTTCCTTATGGGTTGGGCTCTGCATTAATTAACATGTGACGAATGCTGTTTGGCATTTAGTTTTGTCAGACTGAAGCATAAATCCTATGTGGCCCTGATGCTGTAGTTTTAGTGCAAACTTTCTTCCCCTCCCTTGTAGATATTTAGTCTTGAAGTATTACTTTATAACACTAAATAATCTTCTACTGTCCTTTCTGCTTATATTAATATACTTAAAGTTTTAAAACTATTATTATAATTCTATTCTTTTAGACAAGTGCACATTTTATAGATTGTTAATCATTTAATTGCAAATTGCTGTGGAAGATGAATCCTACTAATCTGAAATGTGTTGGGCTGCAATACATTTTCACTGCTGGCACTTTGGAGAACTAGCTCATCTTTTTGTATTTTTTCAGATTACTTTTGGCAGAGCAACTTTGAAATGTCTAGTGTAGCTTAAGTATGCTGCAACAACACTTGAATATTATAAATAAGCATTTACAGAAAAATTGTATGTATGTCTACTTGGAGGTAAGTTCCACTGAGCTCAATAAAACTTACCCCTAATAACTGGGCACAGGATTGAACAGAACATTCTTATCTTGTTGGTACTACAGTGGTGCCCTCCAAGACAATGTTAATCCGTTCCATTGAAATCGCTGTTTAGCAAAAACATTGTCGGGCGAAAAGCGTTTCCCCATTGGAATGCATTGAAATCCATTGAATGTAACGCATTAAATGGGGAAAAAAGTCATCATTTTGCGAAGATCGCCCATAGGGAAGCCATTTTGCGAAGCTGCCTATCAGCTGTGAAAATTGTCGTCTTGCGAAGCATAGGTCCCCAAAAAAAACCTGTCTTGCGAAGCACGGACTGAAACATCGTCCAGCAAAAAATCCCATAGGAAACACTGTTTTGTGAAGTGCAATGGTGATAGCAAAACCTCATCATCTGCGGATTCGTCGTTTTGTGGGGTAATCGTCTTGCGAGGTACCACTGTATATTCATATTTCAAGTGATATTTATTGTAAATCTTGACATAAAGAGGAGGCAGACTTTAGGAGAAACGTATATGCAGCACAGGCTTGGTCAGCTGAGCTGTTGAATGTCATGTCTGCTGCCTGTGTGACTGGATGACACTGCTTGAAAGCCAGCTGCCCACCTTCTATTTCTGTCCGGGACTGGCCAGTTATGATAACAGGGAGAGAGAATGGGCTGAGGAAGAATAAAATAGTTTAGAAGCAGATCTGGGAAACATTACTCTTTTTGGATATAAGTCCTAGAATCCCCCAGCTTGCTGTGGAGTACTGAAACATGCTGAACCTACAAAGTAACTTCCACCAGCTATGCTTATAGACAATGCGTGCCTATGGAAGATGCTACCAGATATCCTGTCTTGTACAGTGTGATGGCAAGTACCGTAGCTTTAAAAATTGATTCAGCTAATTTATGTGTATACTCTATGATAGATAAATAGCTCCTCTCTATACAGTATAAAGAAAGCTTATTTCTAATGGTGAGTCAGTGTGGTGTAGAGTGACTGACCAAGACTTGGGGTTGAATCGCCACTTAGCCATGCAAACTTACTGGGAAGCAGGGAGGCAATAGCAAATCCATTCCTTAAATATCTTACATCACTTGAAAACATATTATGGTTGCTGTAAGTCAGATGCAACAGGCGACATATAATACATCCATACTTCTGAATATCAGACAGTGATGACAAACTACAGAGGATGGTTGCCATAGTCTTCACACCTAGCTTGTAAATTTCTGGAGCCACCTGGCTGGCTGTTGACAGAAACATTATAGTGGCCTGGACGGAGCTAGCAGAACATCTTGGCTTGTAGTCTTAGAGAATTGTGAAGATATGGGGCATAAGTTGGCCATGGTGTCAGACAAAGAGTACTTTATCTCCCTGTATACTCAATCCGTATGTAGAATATATCATATGAAAAGGTGAATTCAGAGAAGCAACTTGATGTCATGTAAACTATTTTTTCTGGTCCAATTGATTGTACTCCTACAACTACTGTACTAGAATAATTTAGAGCAGGCTGGGTAAATATGACTAGGATCCTCTGAAGGTCAGAGAAGGTGCCCCAAAATGCAAACAAATGAGACCAGAAGTGGCTAGAAGTTCACTTCTGGTTTCGAAAAAAATTATACTTTGGGGTTTAATCAGTGTATGGGGACCCTGTAACTTGTTTTAAAGGTGAGTTGCAGCTTCAGGAACTGCAATTTACTTTTTTTGGCCAAAAAAACCCACAGGAGGCTGGAAGAGGGCTGGGGGGGGTGCAAAAATAGCCTTGGACAGCTGTAGGAAGGCTGTTTGCTCACTCTTTATTTAGAGGTCAAATTCTGTCTCCTGTAATATTGATAGGACAAAAGCTTTTCATCTGAATACACAGATTAATCTGTGTAACTATGTTACGATGTTTATATTACTATCCAACTACTGTTTTTAATCAGCACAGTTAAGATAATGTTTTTACCCATTGCATTTCAATTTCCCCAACCTATCCAAGCATGTGTATAAATATCTGCTTCCTCAGTTAACACTCCATGCATTTAATGATGAGCTGCAGTTCTTACAACCTTATGCTGAACAAAACTTATTAGCTTTTAAAGTAGACCTGGGTAAAGTGCAGCCCGAGGGCCACATACAGCCCGCGAGTCACTCCTGTCTGGCCCCTGGACAGTTTTGAACATCAAAACCATTTATAGCTTTTTGTCTAAAGTTGATCAGTTGCTTATCTTCAACATACCGCAAAAAAAACTCTTAAGTATTTGTGAAGATTAACAAGTTTAAAATAAAAACAATCATAACATCACTGTTTCATTTTATTTTTAAGTAAAGTTGGTTTGGCCCCCGAACACAGTTCAGATTTTTCATGTGCCCCCCCTAATAGAAATTAATTGGCCACCCCTGCTTTAAATGGTCATTGTGCTCTTCGTTTTTATTTTTGTTTTAACATTCCCTGTAACTCTCTACTCATCTAAGAGCACTATTTTCTAGAATTCCTTGGAAAGAGGGCCAACTTAAATGTGCAATGTGTATGTTTTCCCTCCCCCCCTTTCTAATTTAAAACAGTCAAAGTTACTTACAAAAAGTATAAAACCAATTCTATAAACTCAGGAACTTCCATTAAAGCCTATCAACAGTGATTAAAAACAAGATCTTAAATCAATTGTGTAGCCCACTGACTTTATGAGATTTACTGCCATGTAAGATGCAGTCCAAGTTGTTCCTGAACAAGTCTTTGCATTCACGTATCAGATCTTCATATCATTGTTATAAATATGCCAAGTATATATTTTCTGTTTATTTTTCCTCATTCATATCTATGTCAGTTTTTTATTAATCAATTGCAATAGTATCATATAAATTAATGGTTTAACTTTGCTGTCGCAAGGAAGCTCTTGGGATGTCAGTAGTTAAGGGATTAATTAGAGGTAATCTCTCAGCTTTCACCTTTTACAAATTAACCCTTGAATTGTTGATCCATAACCCACAGAAAGGCTAGTACTCTTCAGACTAATTTCATTCTCTCTATCTCTCTCATACAATGATTTCTGCTATTACACACCTGGAGTGTCCTGTGTTTATGTAAACATGAACACACCATAGAATTTGCAATGAAGCTACGTAAACAGACTGCAATCTGTTGCGCTGGGCTGGCAAACCATCCATTACTCCTTTTGCCTTGTTTATCCCTGTTGCTTTTCTGGGAGGTTATGTAGTATTGACTAATGCCCAGGTGTCCCTTATTGATACTGTTCACAGTGTATGTTTACGTGTTCAGTTTAGCATATGAACTATACCACATACTCTAGGAAAAAAAAAAGATCACACACAGATTTCTTCCAGCAAAAAGTAAATTCTATCTCACTGTATACAACAAAAATCTATTTATATTCAAGGCACTGGCTGATTGTCCAGAAAAAGAAGCCACTCCTCCACCCACAGCAGCAACCCAGGAATTAATGTGAAATGGTAGAAAAGGCCTGTCTCGAACCACAAGCTATCTGTGCTCAACAAGCCTGTCTCATCAAATACTTCAGGCAATACTAATTCAGTTCTGAAGGGCAAAGAACTTGATAGTTCCTGTGTAGATCTTAGAATCTTTACAGATACCAAGAGTACACAGGCCTTGGACTGAATTAGAAAATTGATTAATCTAGTTCACCATTATCAACTCTAATTTGGAGTGACTCTCCAAGGTTCTAGGCAGTATTTTCTTTTTAGCCTGACCTGGAGATCTCTGGTGTCTCCCATTGAAGGGTGCAGCTACACTAGTGGCAGGGAGAGAGCTAGTGTGGGTTGCTTTGGAATGGTCAGGCTTGATTAGAGCAATCTAATCATACCTGACTGTCCACATGGGAATGGCTCCCATGTGATCAATTTGCCAATATCCCAAAGTAGCTCACTTATTAAGCCACTTCACAATACTGGCAAATTCAAATTGGAAGGTTTTTTTTTTTGATCCGCTCCAATGACCACACATGCTGGAACTGATCCAAACCTGACCAGTCCTACCCATACCAAATAAGTAGAAGTCTTTTAATAGGGACCAGAAAGGTAAGAGTAGGAATGCTGTGGGAGCAATTTGATGAGATCCAGCAAAGACGTTGTCTGGTCACCATTTTCAAGAGCACACACACACACACTGCAGTGCTCCAAACAGCGTGCTAAATATCTGTGTAGTCAGCCTCCAAATATGAACCAGGACCCAATCCTGCTCAGCTTTCATCAAATGAAATTTGGTGTTTCACAGTGATATGAAGGTTACTGAGACACTGGCTGATTGTTCAAAAGAGGAAAAATGGCACGAAGTGTCTTCCTTACCGGCAGGGGCAACTAATAGTGGAGTAATCAACAGGCACCCGATTTCATTTGAGATTTCAGTTTGGTGGAGATATTTAAAAGATACTGCTGGAAATATTGAAGATTACATTGTTAAATATTGAAGATTACATTGTTAAATGCACTGTCATACTGTTTCACAATAATTTAAGCAACGTTAGAACCAGGTTATTAGCTGATCTTTTAAATAGAAAGTCTTTGTGTCTGCAGATTACTTAACATACAGGATCATTTATCGTAATACTATAAACTTTCTATAAATGGTGAAAGCTATTTATTGTAAGAAGCATCAGCTAGGGAAAGGCCTAGTTAAACCTTTATATTCGGTGTCTCAGATATTTTCACTGAAGCACTAACATGGGGAAAATTCTTATAAAACACAGCTGAGACAGAAACGTGCATCCAATTACCTTCTCTTAAAAAATCCAGTGTAGCATTGGGTTACAAGCTGAGGTGGCTGTGGGGGAAATAAACGTTTCCAGTACTTTTAATTAAATCAGGCAATATGCCATAAAAGTGTCCTGGAATGGAAAGGCCTGTAAGGAAAACAGAACAGAACAGTGGTTGACTTTTTACAGATTATTAAAATGGATAGGGTGTTGGATCATTTGTTGACAGAGGGCATTTAATTTATTTAAACACAAATAAATTTTGTTTTTATTATGCTAACTTCAAACAGTGAAGGAAGCACTGCATGAAACTGGAAGGCAGCTTTGTAAAAGCTTGAAAAAGCTTGCATGTATGGTATGTTTGTTTGGAAGCAATACCACTAAGTTTAGTGGACTCATTTCCAGATAAGTATGTGTACAGCAGGGTGGAAAATGTGTGACCGTTCAAATGTTGTTGGATTGTAACTTACATCAGTCATAGCAGGTATAAACAATAGTGGGATTTTGCAGGCCAACAACATCTGGAGGGCTGCATATTCCTCATCCCTGTAGGATAGGACTGTAGTGCAATAGGGCAGTGGTTCTCAGGCTGGGATCCCCAGATGTTATTGGACTTCATTTCCTAAAAGTCTTCACCACTTGCTGTGCTGGCCAGGATTTCTGGGAGTTGCAGTCCAAGAACATTAGGGGACCCCAAGTTTGAGAACCACTGCAATAGGGCAACACTATTTAAATCTGCTCTCTTAAGTACAACCCACTGACTTCAAAAGGACTTCTCCTTAGAGATGAGGGACTTCTATTTTACTTGGGCTTTAACAACTTTTTTTTTTTAAAATTAACTTCCTCTTTCCATTGCTCTTGAAGAGAGGGAGATAAAACTAGGTAATCACCATGAGCAATGTGGTTGCCATCCTCAACCCCGAACTGGTTGGTGAAACTGGAGAACTTTTGGAACCTATGGATTTACACATTCTCCTGACATGATCCTGGCTCTCCTATTTGTAATTTGCAATGCTCACATGGCACTGTAACACCAATTGCAAACTTGTAAGATGGCCGTAAAGTTGGATTTCTTTGAGGTTAGCCTTCTCTTTCCTACACTTCCCTAGTGGGGAATTCATCATGTGCTGTGGCTCCATTCTAAATTAACTAGAGGCAGGGGGAATGGTCAAAGCAATTCTAACTTAATTTTTCTTGATGGCAATTGATTTTTAAAAAAAGCAAAGCATGCTGCTTATATACCACCCCATAGCACTTCAAGCACTCTCTGGGTGGTTTACAAGTTACTTATGCAGGCTACACATTGTCCCCCCAGCAAGCTGGGTACTCATTTTACCGACCTCGGAAGGATAGAAGGCTGAGTCAACCTTGAGTCAGCTACCTGGGATTGAACTCCGGGTCGTGAGCACAGTTTTGGGTGCAGTACAGCAGTTTAACCACTGCGCAATGAGGCTCTAATTACATATTCATATCCATTTTTTTAAAAAAAGGAATAGATTGGGTCTGTTATTTTTAAAGAAAACAAAGTAAGTTAAGATTGAATTTAGCAAGCTGACACTTGTTAAATTCTGACACGTGTATTCAAAATATTCAGCCAGCCTTACAGACTCAGTTCTATGAATACTTACTTAGAAGCAAGTCGTGTCATGTTCAAGAGAGATTACTCTCTGATATACATGCAGAGGATTACAGCTGTAAATTTAGGATGGAGTATTCTTACTGTTTCCTACCAACCTAGCAGTTTGAAAGCATGCAAAATGTGAGTAGATAAATAGGTACCACCACGGTGGGAAGGTAACAGCATTCCGTGTCTCGTCGCGCTGGCCACGTGACCACGGAAACTGTCTATGGACAAACGCTGGCTCTACTGCTTTGAAATGGGGATGAGCACCGCCCCCTAGAGTCAGACATGACTGGACTAAATGTCAAGGGGAATCTTTACCTTTACCTTATTCTTATTGTTATTATTATATGGCATGCCTAACTATGATCTGATAGGTCAGTGGCCTCCAGGCCAAAGAAGTGTTCGCCTGCCCTCTCTACATGTGCAACAAAAAGAAGTAGCACACTATACTTGATTTGGACTAAATCTCTGGATAGTTGTGTGGATTGGTTCTACATGGTGAGGGCTACCTCATGAACAGCAGTGTGTGCGCTGTGAAGGAGGTGGGCCCATCCATGGACAGGAGTGAGATTGAGACCCTGGAAAAATTCCTTTTTCAGAATACTGCTGGCAGAATCTTGACACTTACCATGGTCGTTAGCTATAATTGTTGCGGGAGGACTTGTCTTTGGGGGGAAAAGTTACTTTTTCCAAGCTCTGCTGAGCTCATCTGGTACTTTATGCCTCAATCCTCAGTTTGCTTTTGCTTAAGTCTAGCCTTGTACTGCCTGTTTTCTGACTTACACTTGCAGTAGCTATATTGACAACCTTATTGTTGATATTGGCTGTAGAATTACTCCTGTGCTTTGCCATCTGTAGTGAACTGATATACGGGTTTCTGGTGATGGCTGCCATCTTGGCACGAAGATGTCGCCTCTCCCTGCTGGCACTTTCCCTGGCACTTCTAAAAAAATAAAATGGCTTGTGCTATCTTCCTACTCCAGCATGGCTCTCCTACCAAAAACCAACCTCCTCTAACCTGGAGCTCTTCAGATGTGCTGGATTACAGGTTTTGTCATCTCTGATCACTGGCAATGCTGGCTGCTGGAGTTAACTAAATTTGGGAAATTGTTATGGGACCTTTCAGGGCTTGCACTTAAAGGTGTCTGATAAATGAATAATAGCAGCAATTTGTTCTTTATTTTCCCTTCTCACAATCCAGAATTCTGAGAATTGTGCACTGGTGCATTGCTAAATAGTCAGAGCTTCAACACAGGCAAAGTTGGAGCTTGGACAAATTACTTTTTGGGACTACAGTTCCAAGTATTCATACTAGGTAGAAGCTTCTGGGAGCTGTGGTCTTGTGAAGTGTATGTTACATCTCTCTAGACCAGGGGTATCCAACCTTTCACCTTCCCTGGGCCACATAAGAAGATGAAAATTTGGTTTGGGCTGCACATAAATTTGGTTTGGGCCGCATGGGGGGGCAGCCTAGCCATCTTCCGCAGCCCCGCTCCAAGCGCACTTACTGGCAGCTGTGATCTCAGACAGCAGGGGCTGCCAGCTTCGACTCCGGTGGCTTTATGGGGCCGGGAGGGGGTCCACCTATTGACGGGATGGCGCAATGCAGTCACACAGCCCCCCTCTCCCCTCCCCTCCCCTCGCACTCCTTCCTTCCTTCCCTCTCTCCCCCCTACCGTTGTGACATGCCCCAGCCGCACTCCGGCTGCAAGTGCCAGCAGTGTAACTTGAAACTTTGGAATTTCTTTTAAAATAAAAAATTGCACTGGGCCGCATTATGAGCCAACCTGGGCCGCATCTGGCCCTCGGGCCGCAGGTTGGACAAGCCTGCTCTAGACCATATACTCATCATGCATTTATTTATTGATTTTAACCTTTTAGGGGAGGAAACTCAATAATAATAGTAATAATAATAATAATAATAATAATAATAATAATAATAATAATAATAATAATAATAATAATAATAATAATAATAATAATAATAATAATAATGAAAGAAGAAAACAAATTAGAAATAAGATCAGAACAGTCAAGGGCTCTAATAAAGGCACTGTTTTAAATAAAACAAGCAAGCCAGCACACAGAGACAAAATCCCCCCCCCCCCGTCTAAACCTACACAATGAGAGGCTTGACAGTTTTTCCCAGGGACAGAATTATACACTACAGAAAAGACCCTGTGTCTGGTACTTGTCTGTGTCCAATACGTAACGGAAGCAGCCCATTCTCCAAGGATCATTTTACATCAGGCAGGTGAGGTGCTCTTTCAAGCAGTGGAAGCAGAATGGCAAAGAAAAAGAAAAAAGCTAGCTGAAGCTATTCCTGTCCTGAAAGAGACAATTCTCACCAGTTTTCCAGAAATTGTAATAATTAGCTATGGTCTTGTCTCTCTTTCTCTCTCTGGATGAAAGAGCCTGTCTTTATTTCAGTCCAAGTGCATTTCTTTAAATTTTGGTGAATCATCCAGGACTAATCACTAAGTTTGCTGTGAGCCCAAGAATGGGACCTAAATGTAGTGTGTGAGACGGTGACCCTACAGGCTACTATTTAGGTTAACATGTCCTAGACATGGGATTTTAAAGATGAGTATCAGGACTTACAGTCCTGGAAGCTTCAAAGGTAGCCCCATACGAGTGTGCTGGGTGAACTGTCCTGCTGATTTGACCTTTTCCGGATCCTTTTCTATGCTGCTGCCACCCACATATACACTTGAGCTTGGAAAAATTGACATTTCTGAGTGCTGCCGTCTAGCACGTTCCACACTCTATCTTGCCAGTGCTCTGTGACCCAGCCCCTGCATGTCCTCCGGTAACCCAATCTCGGCAGCTGTGTCCCTGACATGGTTGTTTACAAAGCATTCCATTTTAACAGTCTTTCCCAACATACACACAGAGCAGACCTCCTCATTAAGACTCAGCCTTGTCAATAAAAAAGTCATTAGAGGAGATGTTGGGAGAAAGGAGCAGCAATGCTGAAGACATCCAAGAGGACAAGGAGGTGCAGCTCCATCTCATATTCTGACTGCAAAGGCAAAGAATCAATAAACTCCTCAGCTTTAAACTGAGGGCCATCCGTCAGTGGTAGGGAATAAAAGGGCTGTGGGAGAATTATCTTGTGTCTCATCACTACCTAACGTTCCTTGCATTCTTTCTTGCCTTCTTTCCCTTCAAATATCTGATTGATGCCAGCTCCTTTCCACCCCCCTCAGAAATCATGACTGATATCTCCACCCTATCTTTTCAATTCCCCTTACCTTTTCTGTTCTTTGTAGATTCATGGGTAGTTAGCCCATCTTGTTTGCTTACAGTCAGCTTTACTGTGGTCTTCAGCAGTGTGCGGACTCACCACAAGAATGTGAAGCTATGATAATCTCAAATGGAAATTCTGATCCCTAGCACCGCCATTATTTTCTTCAAAACCAGCAGACCAGGCAGGAGTGGTCCTACTGTTAGGCA
The DNA here is from genome assembly GCF_051106095.1 of Pogona vitticeps. Taxonomy (NCBI): domain Eukaryota; kingdom Metazoa; phylum Chordata; class Lepidosauria; order Squamata; family Agamidae; genus Pogona; species Pogona vitticeps. The sequence goes on along the minus strand of NC_135788.1, from coordinate 97,113,261 downwards.
GAGTGAAGCAGCTGCCCCTAGTGGCAAATTCTGATGACCTGAAATTGTAGCAAGTTGCTCATTATGGGCTGCAGTTGTATTTTTACTGGCAGACAGGAATGTTTGTAGAATCATTTACTGCTTCACCTCAAACAGGATACGTTTTTGAATGGCCATGGAGTCAGGCCTGCTATTAAGTTCTACGAAGAAGTGGCTTCAGGTCACGGATGATACGTGGGCAGTTCCTTTAATCCCTCCCCACCAGCTTGCTATATATATAGCAAAGTCCAGAATATAGTGTCCCTCAATGAATCATGGGAAGACAGCCATTGTCTGAGAAGAGTACAGAAACGTACCTTCCCTACCTTTAGCAAAGGTATGGTAAAACAATTAAATACTCAGGCTTCTTCCTGAAGGAATATTAAAGATAAATTATGAGAAAGAAATTTCAAAGAAACTTCCTGGGAAAGAAAGTTCAAAGGAATACCAATTTAAATTGCTCATTTTATAGCCCTTGGTGTATTTCCTATATAGCTATGTACTATTATTTGTTCTGTAGACTGTCTCTACATGCACTGCTGTTGTGTACATGGGTATCTCTACTGATCAGTATGAATAGATTTTTTTTTGAAAACTTTAATATGCCTTATAACAAATTATGAAGTGAAAAGTCCTCACACTAGCATTGCAGTTTGTTCAGCTTCTGTAAGTGCAATATTTTGTTTTGCTTCTATTTTTTTTAAATTTGACCAGCTTGAAAGCCAAAAAGAAAGCTGAATTTCTCATATATTTAAATGCCATTTCAGATAATGGGTTAATCTGCTTAGCTTTGATTTCTGAAACATCCTCTCTGACTCTCTGTGCCTCTAATATCTTCCATTCTTAAAAAAAGAGGGAGAGAGACAGAGAAAGAGATCTAAGGTGGTGGACACAAATGTTTCTGCAAAAAATTGAATTTACTGTATAGAAGTGGGTCACTTGTGGCCCTTGAGATATTTTTTCCCCATACACCTCCCATCAACGTTAACCAACATAGCCAGTGGTGAGAGAATTACAACCCAATATCATGTGAAGGAGGCACAGTTGTCCATCCCTGATTTACAATATCCTATTGCAGTTTATATTGAGCATTCCCAGGTATGAATTCTGCCAGATTTAGAAGAAAATACAGACAGTGAAATGAAGACAGACAAGCACTGAGTTCAGCAATATGGTGGTTACATCACTGCCTTCTTAAAAATCTTTCAAGTTTAGTGTACAATATGCATAGCTCTACTGACATGGGGAAGTTACATTAGCATCAGTGCAGACTACCACTAAATAGTCCCTGCTTTGATTTTGGGTTGCATGTGAGTCACAGACAATGAGACTAAGTCTTGTGCATCTTGAAATCAAAGGAGGACTCTTTAATTAGCAACTATCTGCTGCTGGTGGTCCCTTCACCTCCTGACAAATAGAAGGGGAAGATACGGAGGCAGTGACAGATTTTACTTTCTTGGGCTCCATGATCACTGCAGATGGTGACAGCAGCCACAAAATTAAAAGACGCCTGCTTCTTGGGAGGAAAGCAATGACAAACCTAGACAGCATCTTAAAAAGCAGAAACATCACCTTGCCGACAAACGGCCGCATAGTCAAAGCTATGGTTTTTCCAGTAGCGATGTATGGAAGTGAGAGCTGGACCATAAAGAAGGCTGACCTGCTATTGAAGTGTGGTGCTGGAGGAGACTCTTGAGAGTCCCCTGGACTGCAAGGAGAACAAACCTATCCATTCTAAAGGAAATCAACCCCGAGTGCTCACTGGAAGGACAGATCCTGAAGCTGAGGCTCCAATATTTTGGCCATCTCGTGAGAAGACTCCCTGGAAAAGACCCTGATGTTGGGAAAGAGTGAAGGCAAGAGGAGAAAAGGGGACGACAGAGGACGAGATGGTTGGACAGTGTCATCAAAGCTACCAACATGAATTTGACCCAATTCTGCGAGGCAGCAGAAGACAGGAGGGCCTGACGTGCTCTGGTCCAAGGGGTCACGAAGAGTCAGACACAACTTAATGACTAAACAACAACAATCTGCTGCTGCCAGTGACATCATTCCCACTGCACTGGTGGAGGTACACAACAGGATTTTGGCCTTTGTTTCATTTGCTTTTAAATGCCTCTTTAACCTGACTTTCAAAATTGAAATGTAATTTTTTTCACTTAAAATCAACACCACCCCCATTTTAAATTTGAAAGTTGACATCCCCCTTTTTACCCCTATTTTTACTACCAGTAGTCCAGTTGGCTTCTCTATGTGGAACTGGTGGTGATGGTGAGATTTTTTTCCTTGGCTCCTTCAATAAAATGTTGTAAGCCAGCTTCACCTCCCTGGGGGGAGCTGCTTCACACTTGTGAATGGCAGATATAGTACATTTTGAGTGTGTGTAAAACAATATTTGCTGCCTGTTCCTTATCTTCCATTAATTTCAAGAAAATTCTAATTAACTCTAGGGCTGCCTTTTGAAGGGGGAGAAAAGACTTCCACTGGGCTCACTTGGCGTAACTTAACCCTGTCACACTTTGCCGTTAACCTTTTAGAAGAGACAGGAAGAGAGGGAGGGAATGATTAGACCAAGGTTTTGATGTTATAGAAAAAAAGCAAGAGATGGTGACCTAAATGCATTTGAGTATTCAGATGCTCTCTCAGGTTGTTGTGACAGGATAAGCTGGACTGTTTACCTCCTCTGACAGGTGCTGGGTTCCAGCCATACAGAAACTCTCATACAGCAACACTGTCTTCTCTGCCAAGCCCTCTCTAGATCCTCTGCTATTCTAATGCCAAAGCACTGCCTGACTTTCGATTACAGGGTATTTTTCTCCCCCTTTTAACCTTGCCACTCTTTCAACTCTTTTCAAGTCTTCCTCTCCGCTCCCTGCACTCTCCTGAGCGCAGTTTCCATAGTTACCCCCAATCAGATCTTCTGACTTTGCTGGGGAAAATTGGATTTCAAAATCAAGAGGAGGCTTCAAAGGAATGTGTCCATTTAATAGGCTATCACTAAAGAGAGAGGCTGCCTGCTGAACTCAGAAGAGCCTGAGATGAATAAGGTGGAGCTCTTATCGTGCTGTGTTAGGGGAGGCAGCTTGGCATCTCAGGCACAGGAAATGTTGATGAGATATGGCAGCACCGCAGTGGAATTTGCCAGTCACTACCAGCAGTCTCTCTCTCTCTCTCTCTCTCTCTTTGTCTCACTGGCTCCAGATTGGTCCCTGACAGTGATTAATTTCTGAAATGACAAGTGCCAGGGCTCAAAGCTATCTGGAAGCTATGCATTTCCAACCTACATGACTGCCCCAAGATGTGTGGCTGACTTGCTGGCTGTACTATAGGGATGAGAGATGTACTTTGTACATGCACAGATAGCAATGCACACAGCACACATGCACATCTCCCTATGTTCTAAAACTAAGCTTTCTTCCTTGCGCTAAAAATAATTCTGAATGTATGTCATATCCATATGCATGAATATGTATGTGCATGAACAGACACCATGTGCGAAACTCATGTGACTTACTCTGTAGTACTAACTACAGACCTCAATGAGACAGCCTTCTTTTTGTTGTTATTTATTGCTAATACCAGGTATGTCTGTGTGTATGAATATATGTATTCTTACGATAGATGGATGGGTTTGGGATTTGGGAATTTGGGCTCAGACTTTGTATCAGCTACTAATGCTTCTTCTATCCCTTGCCACCACTTGCTGTTTAATGTGTGTCTGCTTGGACTTTAAATTGGCTTATACTGTATGTAAACCATGGCATCTCCATTATGGTCCCTTAACATTCTTTATGTTATAGCAGCCACATTTTTATATTATGCTATGCCATGGATTATGCTAGCCATATTTTGCTGCTTTAGCCATGAACTGTCTTTTAAAAGACCAAAGCACACTAAATGTGTTTCATCTATTCCTGATGTTTTGTTTTCCCTGCCAGTTTTGTGAGCCCCTGTTTCAGGTTCGCAGCTAAAAAACAGATAGGGGCAAAGAATGGTTCTGTTTTCAGGCACAAGACATTTAAACAATCCACAGTTTATAGACCAGCAATAAAATATGGATTCCAATTGTGATTTGGGTCTAGTTGGCTGTTTGAGGGGATGGATTCAGACATAACACTAAGCCAAAATTCAAGATAATAGTACACCTGTTTTATTGCTGTGTGGAAACCTAGTTATAATGTTCTTGGATGGACATTATTTTAATGGACTTAATGTGCAAGTTAATTTCCTCATATGAGAAACTAGTGACTTCTCACTGCTCAATCCTTTTCATCGAATTTGAGAGAGACTCTAGAAGAGGTAGCTGTGTTAGTCTGTGCAAACATATCAGGCAAAACTTAAAGGAAAAAGAAAAAACAAACCCTTGTGGACGTTAAAGACTAACTGTTATATTTTAATGCAAGCTTTTGTGGACAAGACTACTTCTTCAGAAATATGAAGTAAAAATTAATGCCCAACTTTAAGATGCAATGATGCATGGGTGCAATTGAGATATGCAATAATTTATTAGCTATGTTTGGTGTTCAGTTCTTTTAAAGTATGGGTTTTGTAAACATTCCCACAAGAGACAAAACACAGAAAACAGGGCAAGAGCAAAAAAGACAGGAGGGGGAAAGGGGTTTTTGTACCTTAAAGACCAACTGTAAGCAATAACACGATTAAAGAGGACAGCAGAAGAACCATGTCTGTTAATACAGAGAATATTAACAGTTTTTACCTTTGAGACTTGTACTGAAAAATAGTTCTGGTAGTTGTGAAGGAAAATAACAGTAGATAATAGCATAATTATTACATTTAGTAATAACTTAAGAAACCTTGACTGATGTTCAATCCATTTATATGGGTGTGCATCATGTGTACAAATTTTTTCTCAGCTGTTTCCCTCTGTACTTTTGTTCTGCAATAAAACAGAGGGAAAGAGCTGCAACTATACACAACTGTATCTTAAAGCTGGACATAAATGTTTTACTGTGTGAACTCTGTATTTTACCTCATATGTCTGAAGAAGTGGACTTGTCCTCGGAAGCTCACATTAAAATATTACTCTTAATGCTGAGGGTCTTTAAGGTGCCACTAGTTTTTTGTCTTTTTTATTTTTTTACTTGGATTTTGCCTAATATGAGAGAAGATTTATCTAGGAAGAGTGCTTGTTCTTGTTTTTTAAAATACTTTGGCTGGTTTCTCCATTTTTATCCTCTCCAGCACATGACCCAGCAAACTGTCTCCTATTCCTTGTGACTGCTCTTAAACAGTTAAAAAACATGATTCTCATTAATGGTTTTGCAGCAAGAATAAACAGTGGCATGTGTTTTGGGGTCTTACCAAAACCTCCTCCAAGTGACAAAACTGTTTCAACCAAAACCTATGATTCCAAAATAGGAGTCTTGATGTATTGTTGCTTTCCCCTACCTACCTAATTTCTCTCATTTCCATGTTATCTGAGGTGCTTGCCTCACTTAATGTTGTGATAGGACTACCTCTTGTGAATCACTTTATAGTAAACAATGCAGAGAAGGCCCCACGTTCAATCTCTGGCATCTCAGTTTAAAAGAACAGGTATTGGCCCAGGTATTGTTATGGAAAACCTCGGCCGGAGACTACAGACAACCACTACAGTCAGAGTAGATCAGATGAACAAATAGTGTTTAAGAAAACCTCCCATATATATAGCCACCAAATCTCATAATCTATGAAAATAAAATGGGGATGTGATGGTATAATGAACGTAGAATAAGAACACGTGTGTCCTATTGTATTAACACATGCTAGAGAAAAGGTGGAATTTATTGCCTGTGTTGTACAGAAAAATAAAACTCTATTTGAAAAAATATTTCTGCACTTTAGAGCATGGAATGAGCTAGTACTGCATTCTGGAAACAGCTAACAAAACTGCTTGACTTGGGGTCTGAACAAAAAGCTGATGGTGAGGGAATTGAAACAGAGAAGCAACTATAAAAAGTTATGAACCTACTTCTGTACACACACTGCTTTGTTATTCCAAATTACCCTACTCTTAAAGTGGTTCTTCCTGGGGGAAAAATACATAGACCATATGGTAGTTTTCTGAGAGCTAGGCAACCTACCCTAGCACCACGCACTCTCAGAACTGCAGGTCACCTTCCCTTCCCCTGAGGAATATTCCTTGGAAAAAGCTGCTGAGGGGTTGGGTATTTGGATGCAGAACCAGAGGTTGGGAATTCAATCCCCCACTGTTTCTCCTGGATACGTGCTGGACTCGATGATCCATAGGATCCCTTCCATTCTAAGATGATGACGTTTATGAGCAGTTGTTCCCCGTGCTCACAGATTAAGGCATAGGGCCTACCCAAACTGGCATATAGATCAATATATGGATCACCGTTGGTACAGTTTGATTCAAACCAAAAGACACCGTCCACATGTATTTTCACTTAGATTGATCCATCCAGCCCTTTAAGAGCTGTAGGAAATGTTTCTGGCGCAGTGCTAGGGCATGTATTCTTTTTGGTATGATTCAGCATGATCCTAATTATCTCATTCTATAGTCTGTGGGGACAGTTAGTTTGTACCTAAATAGAGTGATGGGTGGCAGTATCAGAAGTGACAACCCTGTGATGTACCAGATGGATGGTGACTAGAGATGGGGGCATTCGTATTCGTATACGAATATCCCCGCACAGGTGGCGTTAACTAGGGTTCCAGCCCCATGGGGCTGGATTGTGCACTCACCGATCCGCCGTGGACGACGTGATTCTACGAATGGCTCTGCAGGGTGTAATCTGCTCGCCACTCTTCAACATTGCAGCGAGGCTTGTCCTCACGCCTGCTGCCAGGAGTGGCAAGTGGATTGTGCACTGCAGAGCCATTAGTAGAATCGTGCCATTCATGTTGGATCAGTGAGTGGAGAGTCTGGCCCCATGGGTCTGGACCCTTGTTAACGCCACCTGTGTGGGGATATTTGTATTTGTATACAAATACCCCCATCTCTAGTGGTGACATTAAAAGGAAGGATAAACATCTATTACCTTCTTCTTCTTCTTCTTCTTCTTCTTCTTCTTCTTCTTCTTCTTCTTTATTTCCCTTACTGACTCAGCACAATTCTAATACTATGTTACACAGATACAATGCTGTTTTTTGTTATCCCACTTACTTTATTTAACTTAACTTCCTAAATTAACTTAACTAAAGTCACTGCAGCTGGCTGAAGGGCAGCTGTGGAAAAAAGTGGGCTATGTCGATTCCATGGGTCTACCCGTACAAGGCAGTGCAGCCCCAGCAGTGTCTGGGCTGAGAAGAAAGGTGGGAAAAGGGGTGCTTACCTCCCTTCCATCTCCCTAACCTTCATGTCAACATTTTCTCCTCATCCCAGTACTGCTGCTGTGACTTTGCCCCACTGCTGCCGCCTCCTAACTCATGAGTAAACAGGTAAACGTACATGTCAGTAAACTCATGATCAGAAGGCTTGTGTCAACCCTTTTCACAGGATAATAAACTCTCAAGTGTGGGAGATAAAATAAATTGCACAAAAGATAAGATCCTTTTAAGTGCAAACCAGAAGGTTCCAAATTCCTGTCTGGACAGACCCACAGAGAGATCTTCTGTGTTTGAAAAAGAGCCCTTTGAGAGGAGTATCCTGCCTGAAAATCAGGAGCTCTTTTTGTAGATATCTGTAATGCAGGGAACTATTTCTTACAAACATATTTTGCGTATTAGGAGAGTGCAGAGTTGGCATTACTTCCAGGATGGTGACGGCTAGCCTTTGCACTTCTGTCCACAGTTTTTTCTTATGCAAATATGGTTGTGTATACTTAGGGTATACTTCTACCTCCATGTTTTATAATAATAACAATGACATGCTGGTTCTGACTTGTGTTGTCCTTTTCCTAGATGTAAAAGACTCAAAGTGGTTTACTATTCACTTCTCCTGGGGGCAGTCTGCAACCATGCAGCTTTCCCAAGACCACAAAGGCTAGCTCTTCTCTTACAAGGCGCAATGGGGAATCAAACTCCAGATCCCTGGCTCTACAGCAAAGTGATCCAGCTTTAATAATAATTATGTCCAATTCTGACATGACAATTTTCTCTGCATTTTCTAGTTATAGAAGTGAATTCTTAGTTTAATGAAGTGCTGTTGGGAATACAGCTGTTGTATTTCACATTATTGATAAGCATGCTTTAGGACAGGCTTAGCTTTGATATGTGAAATTATATCAATCCTAAATTTTGCTAAAGATAAATACAAATAAACAAATATAAAAATAAATAAACAAACCAGGATAAAATCTCTACACAATTATAGTGTACTTTATGAGACTGAGGATTGGATGAGAGAGAATTAATTAAACTGAAGACAGTCTTAATAGTTCTGGCACAGTTGTCATGTACCTCTCTTTTATTAGGAAGGAGGGGAGAATGCTCTTGATAACAGGCTCACACAATGAGTCTACAGCTGGAGACTCTTACAAAAGATGAAGCCCATCTGGTTTCAGGGCTTTTTTCTTCCATATCTGAGCTGATGATATAATCCAGGTATCTGTATATAAAAGAACACAGAAATTGGGTTGATATGCAGAAGACCAAAGAGTATTGTCTCCTTGAAGAACTGATTTGAGAGTTTTTCAAAATGTAGCTTAATCTATGCTGTGTATCTGCAAATAATTCTGAATTTTATAAAATGCCAACAATTCTCTTTTCTAATCAAATCTCTAAGCATTATACCCCAGGAACTTCCAAGGGCTCTGAAAAACTGTCTATGTGGAACAATGTGCTCTCAACTATGGGTTGGGATTTTACATTACAGTGGACCCTCGACTTACGGCTCAACTTACAGACTTTTCGAGTTACAGACTTCTCTGGCTGCAAAATTTAGATTCGACTTGCAGCCAGAGAATCGACTTACAGACCAGAAAAAAACCAAAATGGAATAAAAATAGAATAAAAACCACTGATTATGGGATTAATCGGTTTTCAGTGCATTGTAGGTCAATGGAGATTCAACTTACAGACTTTTCGACTTGCAGCCACCATTCCAATACGGATTAATTCCTTAAGTAGAGGGTCCACTGTACTTGACCACTAACAAGTTGCAGAGAGCAGCCTGTCAAGTTATTCAGAGCTGTTCTTCATAACCAGTGAAAATGATAAGATTTCAGGGTCAGGAAACAAAGCAAGAATTCAAAATAAAAATAAGATTGGGTCCAGACATTATGGTTTTTGTTCTTGAAAGCAGACCTCTGATAAGGCTTAGATTGAAGTGCAGATCCAATGGAAAACAAAGGTGACCGGCTTCAAGTTTTTCCCATTACCATAGACAAAAGCCTGGCTATGCCCTCATGGAATTCAACCACTATGTATGAGTATCACTTTGGACTTTAATTGACTTCCTATTCATGTTATTTTCAATAGAACAAAGCAACAGCAAAAAGATAATCAACACACCATCAACACTGTTGTTGTTAATTGACTTTTTAACCTATAGGGAAAACTAAAATTTTCCTTCTGCTAAGTTGAGATAAAACTTGCTGTATTGCTCCTCATTTTTCTGCTCCAAGACAAACAGAAGACACCTTTGTGCCTTACTAAGGCAATGGGTAGATCCACAGCTGTGACTAAAACAATTTTCACTGCAGTCCTATGCTTCTTTGCTTCAACAAGTCATATTCCAGGTACTGTAACTGTATTCCTCAAATTGTATTCCTCAAATCCAAATTCTATTCCTGGATTGTGTAGGGTTGTATTCCTCAAAGATCTGGGAGATGGTTTGGCTGTACTAAGAGTTGCAGCTAATACAAAAGAGGCACAGGGAATGCAAATTTATGCATTGCAACACCAGGGAGACAAGTGATGAGTTAAAAAGTAGGCAGCCGACAACAAAAGAAGTCCACAAAATTACCAGTTTCTAACAAAGGGTAATAGAACTCAAGGTTGCTTAAATGCTGTACCCTGCAAGCTAATCTTACATATGGGCAGGCAGATTTATCAAGGAGGAAATGCATCCTTATGCCATTTCTTTTAGTTTGCACAAGCCAGGACCTTAAGAATGAACCTTGGTCGGAATTTGCAGGTTCCAGTATTGAAGCTTGGCTAAATAATTCAGGGACAGCAATTTCTATAAAGGGATGCTGCCTTTGCCTTGCCATAACCATCCGGCAATTAATCTTGCACTCTATCTGATTCAAACAGACCACATCCTTTTTCCTCTTGTTGTCTCCTTCCCCTGCAGTTCAGAAACTGGGTCAGCCTTGCTTCACTGAAGCCACTCATACAAGTTTCTAAAATTCATGCACTCACGGCCTCTGTTTTATATACACTAACACAGATGTACGCCTAATAAAATTTTCTTTTGAGTAAATGGCATTAGGAACAGGCTACTAGGTACTCACATTGTGGAGTTAGCAGAGCATACTGATTAGAATGCTGAAACTGGAGTTTGCGAAATTCAGGTTCAAAATCAAAATGACAACCATAAATTTATGCATCAAGTTTCTAAAACAATGTAGTTAAAATATGAAGATTTTGGTGCCAAATTTGGTCTCAAATGCAGCCTAATGTTTGTGATTAGGACTGGAATTTCTCTTAATTTTATATTTAAAAACAACCTTATATTTTAACATTATTTTCAAAAATATTGCTTTAAAATATAAGCACTATCTCATATTTTAACATTAATCTTTTGCAACAAATGATGGCTATTCTTCTGTTTTTCCTTGGGAGTAGAATAAGCACGTGCATTACTTCAGCTATATATTGACCTGATGCAGACTAGTCCCCAACTGAGTCTAAAACTAAAATACTCTGCAAGGCTGCTGTGAGAATATTGTCCTGAGACAGTTTTGTAGCCATGAGCATACTGTGTATAGCATTCCAATCAAACTTCAGACTTGACCAGCTATCTATCTATCTATTTATTTATTTATTTATTTATTTATTTATTTATTTATTTATTTATTTATTTATTGCCTTTCTCCTACAGCATCCATGGCGGCTGACAGTATTAAAAGAAACAAAGTCAAAAACTAAATAATAAATTATTACAATATTTTAAAAAGCATTAAATAGATATAATATCAAAGCGCATAAGAACAATATTGAAAGCACAAGTAAAACAGAGAATAAAATGATCCGTTAGAAAAAATCCCCGAGTTCTATCAGTTATTTAAAAGAAAGCCTGCTTGAAGTAGGACAAAGTGCCACATTAGCCCCATAATAATCACAAGTGCACCTGTCCCCAGCCCGCCTCTGCTCAGGCTTCCTTTCTCTTCAAGTGAAGCCAGGACTTGCAGCTGTAAAAGGCGGGCTTTTAAGCCACACACAGGCACTCCACCCCTACAGTCCCTCCCCCGTTTCTCTTTCACGTTCAGTTTTATCTTCCCTTGGCTTCCTTTCTTCTTCAGAGACGAATATTTAACGCAGAAGCAAACTACTACTGCTGCTGTGAGGTTGGTTTGTTTTGAAAACTCAGGTGGTCTCTCCCTCATGCAAGCCACAGAAGAGACTCTCCCAGAAGAGGTGGGGAAGGTTTTTGAAGGTAACGTTCTTTTGACTAACTAGAGCCCGTTCCCTACTGTTTAGGTAGATACTCTACTTTCACCCTCAGTCTTATTACCTTAAAAAACCTATATTATTAGGACATGGTTATACTAGAAAGGGGCCTGATTTTCACTGTATTTCATGCATTTTCTTGGGAATTGTGGAAGGGTAAAGTTGGGCTTCTCATGAGAAGAGAAGACTCCCTGGAAAAGACCCTGATGTTGGGAAAGTGTGAAGGCAAGAGGAGAAGTGGACAATGGAGGACGAGATGGTTGGACAGTGTCATTGAAGCTGCCAACATGAATTTGTCCCAACTCCCGGAGGCAGTGGAGGACCGGGGGGGCGGGGCTGGCGTGCTCTGGTCCAAGGGGTCACGAAGAATCGGACACGACTAAACAACAACAAAGTTGGGCTTCAGGGCAGAAGGCCCAACACCTTGTTAGCAGCATATGCCTCAGTGTTGCTGTTTGGTAAATAAAGGAATAACATAGCATGGTGGATATCACAAGCTACAGGCCTAGACCTTGCCTTAAAAACAGGTTGAATATAGCATTGCTGGCAATTGCCTTGTTTCCTCCCCCCACACCCACCCCGAATTCAACAAACCATCACAGTCTGTGGATATTTCTGTGGAAGCACCACAGTATAATTAATGGAACAAAATATAAAATTAGGCAGTAGCCATATATGAAACACATAGTGGTTTAGAAAAAGATGAAGTTGTAAAGCTTAGATAAATATACCAGCTAACTTTTAGTCAATTATGGGCTCTTTTATAGCAAAAGTGTTAGGGCAGCTGCCTCCAAAGTCTTCCGTAGTATGCCTGCTCCGTATGCTACTCAAGAGGTATCTATTGATGGAAAATCTTAAGGCCCCTGCTTTTCTTTTTCAGAGTTCATTACCTTTAAGTTATTGGAGTTAAAATCACTTCAGAGTACTTTGTAAAGAGACAACTCTAACTATTTTCAGTGTTAAATTTCCTTAAATGTTTTTCTTCCACTAATATAATTTTCTTCAAATCTTAACGTTATAATTCGTAATCTCACTATGTACCTTTTAAGGCTGTTAAAGAAAAACAACTACTAAAGTTAAGGCTCTACAATGATTTTTTTTCAAAGTTAGTAGTTTGGTTCTCTTTTGATGGAATAATTGACAAAGGCCCCTTCATGGATGCACACCTTAATGTGGTTGAAGGGATTTGAGGATGTCAGTGAATCTGAGAGGAGTGCCATTAGGAAGCCAGACTCCATTATAAGCCTGGATTTGTAGCAGGGCCAGCCAAGGCAGAATGTGCTTGATGTTACTAACTAAAGTGGATTGGAATGGGATATTTTCAGTCGGACAACTACAAAGCATTATACTCTGGAAATGAGAAACTCAGAAGAAATTGAGTGGCTGTAATACTGAAGCAAGATGTATGTAGCACAGGCAGTTAGGGGCTATAATGTAAGATCTGACTGAGTATCAATCAGACTGTGGAAAATCTATCAACATAATCATCATTGAAATTTGTGCTCCTCCAGCTACCAATGCTAAAGAAAATGAAATTGAACATTTTATGCAAGCATCCAAGAGGCAATTGATCACACACCAAAAAAGACACACTTATAATCATAGGTGACTGGAATGCAAAAGCAGAGAACAAAGCAGAACCAAATTTGGCTTAGGGTAAGAAATGAAGCAGGAAAACAAAACATAGAGTTCTGTGAAGCCAGCAATCTATGTAACGCAAATATATTATTCAGACAACTGAACAGATGTATACCTGTACATCACCAGATGGTCAGTATACAAACTAAGTAGTCAAATGGTTTGCAATCTTGAGCAATCCAGGTGTTCTTGGACTACAATTCCTGGAGGCCTTCACCACCACTATGCTGGCTGGGGTTTCTGGGAGTTGCAGTCCAGAAACATTTAGAAGTTACCCAAGGTCTGGAACCCCTGAAATAGACCATGTAATTGGAAGTAGGAGATGGAGAAGCTAAGCTGTCTTCTCTCAGCCAAAACAAGACTAGAAACGAATTGTGGTACTGATCCTGAACTGTTAACATCAAACATTAAACCAAAGTTGAAAAAGAACACTAAAAGAATTGTAGTGTCAGAATATAATTTAAACAACATTACTGATGAATTTAAAGTCCACATAAGGAACAGATTTGCATTACTAAATTCAATTGACCATGAAGCAGAAAAACTGTGGGTTGAACTCAGAGATATTATTAAGGAAGAATGAAAATAGACAATTCCTGTAATAAACAGAAAAGAAAAACCAAGATGGATGATGGAAGAAAACTTAAAATTTTAAAAAAGTCAAGAAGAAAAAGTAAAAGATTAGAACAATGAGTGCCGTTTTTCAGCCATAGTCATATAGAGACAGAGAAGTACTACAACAACCAGTTCAAAGATTGCACCTTTCAAGTACTGTACTTGAAAGGCTGTCATATAGACCAGTGGTTCTTAACGTGGGCAATAATGCCCCCCAGGGTGCGATTTCATTTTTCAGGGGGGCGGTAGAATGAAAAGGGGCGGTGTGGGGGCGAAAGAACGGAAGGGGGGCGGTAGGGGGGTGCTGGAGCGAGCCAAACCTGTGAAGGCGACTGCAGCCACAGTGCTGGCAGTAGATCCGGTGCTGCTGCTGCCACCAGATGATCCAGTTCTTTCTACCTGCCACGTCTCGCCTTTCTCCTTTAGGGGAGCACTGAGTGTGGATCGGGTGGAAGGAAAGGGTCTCTTGGGTCCTCATCCTCGCCCCGTGAAGCGCTGCCTTGCACCCAGGTGGGGAGGGAGACAAGGTAGGTAGGTAGGTAGGTAGGTAGGTAGGTCGGAAGGAAGGAAGGAAGGAAGGAAGGAAGGAAGGAAGGAGATATCACCTCAGGGAGGGGGGCGATGATAATTTCCTCAATGGCTCAAGGAGGGGTTTCTTTCAAAAAGGTTAAGAACCACTGATATAGACGAAGGGCAGGGTCTGTTCTCGATCATCCCAGAGTGTAGGACATTCAATAATGGGCCAAGTTACAGGAAGTCAGATTTTGATTGAATATCAGAAAAAACTTCCTAACTGTTAGAGTAGTATGGCAGTGGAGCCAGTTACCTCGAGAGGTGGTGACTGCTTCAACACTGGAGGCACTCAAGAGAAATTTAGACAACCACCTGACAGATAATCTTTGAATTGTATTCCTGCACTGAACATGGAGTTGGACTTGACGGCCTTATAGGCCCCTTCCAACTTCATTATTCTGTGAGTCTAAGCAATAAAGGAGAATAACAAAAACAGAAAAATGAGATCTCTTCTGGAAGAAATCAAAGGGAAATTTAAGCCTAGTTGAGGAATGCTAAATGACAACAGGGAACCACACTACCATCATTATAATTACTGTTTAGGACTGTGTGTCCTTTTGTTAACCACCCAGAGTAGTAGCCCAGCTACAAGTTGGGTGGGGTATGAATGTTAAACAAACAAACAAACAAAGAGAAGGTTGAAACAGTATGCTGAGGATCTATACAGAAGAGATAAAAGGTTGATAGATTCAGTGTATTCTTGAAGGCTTTCACGGCCAAGATCCGATGGTTGTTGCGGGTTTTCTGGGCTGTTTGGCTATGTTCTTAAGGTTTTTCTTCCAAAGGTTTCGCCAGTCTCTGGGGCAGGCATCTTCAGAGAACAGGAGTCAGAACTCTGTCCTCTGGTGCAGTTTGTTGAATAGTTGAGTACTTATAGCTGTGGGATCAGCTTTTGTCCTTTTCAGGAGATTGGGTGATTATGGTGATCAGCGTGTTTTTGTTGCAGGTGTATTGTTGTGATAAGGCAGAGAGATGATCTGTCACTGTGATTGATGGGTGTTGTTAGCTGGTCTTTTGTGTGCAGTGATCATTGGTCCTTGTGGCTGGGTAGAGTTAGTTGACCTTTTTCAGGTTGCATTTTTCAGTGCTGGGAGCCAGGCTTTTAAACTTCCTTCTTTTTTTGTTGAAACTCTGCTGGTGTTTGTGGATTTCAATGGCTTCCCTGTTAAGTCTAACATAATGATTGCTGGTGTTGTCCAGTACTTCAATATTTTGAAATAGAATTTCATGTTCAGCTTGTTTTAGGGCATGTTCAGCTATTGCTAATTTTTCCGGCATAACTCCGTTCCCCTCCCTGTAACTTGCTTCATGTCTCTAAACTTCCAATGTCTGATCACATTCTAGCAGAGGTCCCCACATTCTAGCAGAGGTCCGTGGCCTGGTGCCGGTCCATGGCCTGAGCCGCGGAGACAGACGCCCCCTGCATGCACTTCCCCTACAGCTCCTTTGTGCATATGTGCGCCAGCACCCTGTGCATCCGCTCCTCCACCCTTTTGCGCACAAACATGTGCATGCGCCCGAGCACCCTCCCACTCCTTCGTGCATGTGCGAGGGGATTCCCCGCCTTCCCCAGCCGGTCCATGGGGTTTAAAAGGTTGGGGACCCCTGCATTCTAGCACTGCATAAAGAAATGAACCGCTGACATTATGTCAAAACAGAAGCTGACTCTATCTTTAGTTGCTCCTGTTGAATTGTGCAGGGCAAACTGAATGCAGCAAATGATTAGATGCAGTATTTAACTTTCCATGGTTGTGTTTTTTAATGATCAGAGAGAGAAGTGCCTCCTGGGCTTTCTTCCTGAAGTTCAGAATTGTTTTGACTTGGCTATTGTGCACCTTGATGGTGTAGACATTTTTGAGGGGAGAGCACTGTTTTCAGCTTTCTCTTGGAAAATAAAAGTTCACAACTTCAGTGTATTGGACACAAATCAGAACTCTGAATTTTCTCTTAGAAGCGGTAGGGTGGCTTTAACTCTAGTTTTTTCTTCTGTATATGTATCTTGCATTCATCTATTGGACAGAAAACAAAGCATTGTACCAGTGGTAATGAGTTGTGTGTATAGGAGTGTGTGTGTGGGTATTTACAATGGAATCAAAGCTTACCCACCCTGACAATAGGTTATTCATTGTCAGTCATCAGGGACTGCAAGTGGATGTACTGTAATGTCATTCTGCGTTATGTATGCACACCTCCTTTCACTGCAAGGCATTTTCCTAGCTATGTAGAAAAATAAACATATATTCAGCACTGCTAAGACATACTGAACCAAGTATTTGTGGGCGCCTCATATTTCAGTTGCTTGGTTTAACTGTTCCAGTGTATAAAACCTGGGACTGTCTTCCTGTCTTTCAGTGTGTCTTGTGGTACTGCTGTTCTAAAAGCAAAACAAGTGATGGGGTTGCCTCGGCCTCGTCTCTGCAGACATAATATAAAAGATATGTATAATAGTGATTTTTGCTACCAGTGCCTTCGACAAAAGAGCCCTTTTTATTTTCTTTTACCAAATCCACTGCTATCAACAGAGCCCTGCTACCTCTATAGCCTGATCTAGCTAATTTTGATCTTATGTGCTACACCAGAGGTCCCCAACGCCTGATCTGTGGCCCAGTGCCCATCTGTGGCCTGAGCTGGACTGGGCTGCCGAGACAGACCTCCCGCCTCATCCCCCCACTCATCCCTGCACAGCCCGTTTGCGCCTGCGTGTGCGCTCCAGCACGCCTGTGTGAGCATTTGTGTGAGAGAGTACGTGCGCTTGTTCGCACTGAACTCTCAATATCTGGTTCTACAGCCAGATATCTAACTCACTGAGCTATCCAGCCAAGCTGTTAATAGTAATTAGGAATGCAAAAATCTAACAAGTGAAATTTTCACTCCCATGCCAAGTAAGGATGCTTAATTGGTACAGTGGTGCCCCACTTGACGACGATAATCCATTCCAGCAAAATCGCTGTAGAGCGAAATCGTCGTCAAGTGAAAAAAAAAAACATTGAAATGCATTGAAAACCGGTCAATGCGTTCCAATGGGGGAAAATACCTCACTGTCCAGCGAAGATCCTTCATAGGGCGGCCATTTTCTGGTGCCTGTAAAGCAAAGAATCCATCCTGAACACAGCGGGGAGCCATTTTGCACAGCAGGGAGCCATTTTGAAAACCCGACGATCAGCTGTTTTTGATCGTCGTTAAGCGAAAAACCAGTTCCCGAAGCAGGGAACCAATTGTCGTCAAACAAAAAACCCCATTTGAATCATCATTTTCCGATCGCAATAGTGATCGCAAAAAACTCATCGTAAAGCGGATTTGTTGTCAAGTGGGGTAATCGTCAAGCAGGGCACTACTGTATATGTAAAGTAGATTGCTTCTTTCAGTGATGATGTTGTTCCAGATAAAGAAGTATTAATTTAGGAAGGAGTTTGAGAGGTGTTGCCAGCAAGTTGCTGTCTGCAGCTAGGACACAAATGCCTGATTCAAGCTATGTGTGCATTGATGAAGAAAAAAGGATTCTGCACATACTAGTAGGCACTCTTTTCATTTCATGTATCCCAAGTTAAAATCAAAGCTCCAAATCCAGTTTTCAAAGCTAAAATGTGCTAATTCTTGTCTCAAATTTAAGATGTATTAGTTTTGGCACAGATTATGCTTTACAAACTGGTTGTCTTTCTTAGCTGAATGTGTGGGTTTTCTCTCTAAAAAAAAGAAAGAGAGGCGCTGTGGTGCAGTCAGCTCATTTCACTTTTGGGTTTTTTTTTCATGCTCAACACTTTATTGTTCTGAACTGACATTTCTCGTAAACAACTCATTTTCGGCACCTGCCACCTTTCCTTTAGCTTAGATTATTTTCTTGTTAGCTGACTGTTTTTAATTGAAGTCTTCGGTTCCTTTTCTAAGGAAGGAGCCTTCCTATTCTGACAAGTAGAGCAGGCTATGAATGGAGATTAATTGCATGTCACGCTCTCCTATATCAAACTTGCTGCATCTTTAACAATCCTCAGAGTTTCTAGGCCTTCTGATAGGGAAGGTACATTGCTTCTACACAAGCTGGAAAGACAGGCTCGTGAGTCAACTACCACCTCTTACTAATGTGTCGTCAGAAGCGATCATGTCATTTAAAAAATACAGATCAGAAATAACAATGCTGGATTCTAATAGTCTGCATGTGCAGATTTTCAATTTTGTGCTGGGATTTCATTTGTAACATGGTAAGAATATTAGTTAATTTATAAAACAAGAATTATTTGAGCTAGAAGCTACATTGAATTATTTAAAAAAACTTGAGTGTATGAATGTGAGATACTGTGTTTCCGTATCACAATTCAAAATGGCAGGAAATGGTGTGATATTGCTGCACCATATTGTGCTTGTGTTGCCAGAAGGAAAAATGATGCCAAGCTTTACACAGTAATGGGCAGACTGATTGTTGACAACACCAGTGGCAGCAGTCAAAATGGTCTACAGTAGGGGTCCCCAAACCCTGGTCTGTGGTCTGCTCTGTGGCCTTGTCAGGACTGGGCTGCGGAGACAAATCTCCTGCCCCCTGCATGCGCAGATGCATGCATGCCCCTCCCATGCAAGCACAGCCCTTCCCACGGCCCCTCCTACAGCCCCTCCCATGCACATATGGCCCCTCCCAGGATCCCTCCCACACATGCATGGCTCCTCCCACACACACACGGCCCCTCCCACGTACACACAGATGCTCCCTCGTCTGCATGCTAAATCGGTCCATGGAGGCAAAAAGTTTGAGGACCACTGATCTACAGGATATCTTCTCGTGCTCACTAGCATTCACAAAGTGACACCAAGCAAGAGAAAATCCTAGAAGCTGACTACTTTTAAAATGAGTTTACCACTTTTCACTCAAACATAAAACAATTGTTACGGCTATTTTTTGACAAGTAGGAATGGTAGTAAACACAAGAGGGCATCTTGTAGACTAGTGATTCTCAATCTTGGGTCCCTAGATCTTCTTGGACATAAACAGCCAGAAATCCAGGCCAACACATCTAGTGCTGAAGGATTCTGGGAGTTATAATCCAAGAACATCTGGGAACCCAAGGTTAGGAACCACTGCTGTAGACCAGTGGTTCTTAATCTTTTTGAAAGAAACGCCCCCTTGAGCCATTGAAGAAGTTATCATCGCCCCCCTCCCCACGGTGATGATATCTTATTTATTTATTTATTTATTTATTTATTTATTTATTTATTTATTTATTTATTTAGTTAGTTAGTTATTTAGTTATTTAGTTATTTAGTTATTTATTTAGTTATTTAGTTATTTAGTTATTTATTTAAGACACTTAAATCCAATGACTGTTGAAAACAAAATTCAATTCCAGGAAAATGAAATGCTCCCAAAAAGTAACATTTAATTATTTAGTTGTAAGCGAATTTTAAGACGCAAAAAGAAATATAAAAAGGGCATAAAAACAAACCGCAATGCAGGAACTAAAAATTTCAAGACAAAAACTCTGAAACTAAATTAAGATTGGAGGAAAATATATATTCATGCACACTGTAAAAAGGCTGCAGCCATCTTCACAGGTTTAGCTTGCTCCAACGCCCCCTACCGCCCCCTTCTGCTCCAGCGCCCCCACACCGCCCCTTTTCGTTCTACTGCCCGCCTGAAAAATGAAATCGCCCCCTGGGGGGCATTATCGCCCACGTTAAGAACCACTGCTGTAGACTATCTTGACTGCTGTCACTGGTGTTGTTTCAGTCTGCCCTTTGCTATGTAAAGCTTGCCATCCTTTTCTTCTTTTTTGCAACATGTTTTAATAATAACTTTTCAAGCTCTGTTTCTAATGTACTAGGTCATTGATTGTGACACAGGTTTTGGACATGAAGATTTATGAGCACTGCTTCATGATCAGCTGATTTAGGAAGTATTCATTTTGTTGTTATATACTGTCAGTGGCCCTAATAAAGTTTTTCAAGCAAAGGTAAAGATAAAGGTTCCCCTTTACATTTAGTCCAGTCGTGTCCAACTCTAGGGTCATGCTCATCCATATTTCCAAGCTGTAGAGCCAGCGTTTGTCCATAGACAGTTTCCATGGTCGCGTGACCAGCACAACTAGACACGGGATGCTGTTACCTTCCCACCGTGGTGGTACCTATTTATCTACAGTGGTGCCTCACTAGACGATTATCTCGCAAAATGGTTAATTCGCAAGATGATGGGTTTTTGCAATCGCTATAGCACTTCGCAAAACGGTTTTCCCTATGGGCGATTTTTGCTAGACGATGTTTTGGTCCGTGCTTCGCAAGACGGTTTTTTCTTGGGGGGGGGGACAGTTTTTCGCAACACAACGATTTTGACAGCTGGGTCTGCACTTCGCAAAACGGTTTTCCTATGGGTGATTTTCTCAAGATGTTGATTTTTCCCCATTGGAACACATTAAATAGATTTCAGTGCATTTCAATGGGGCACTGCATTTCGCAAGACGATGTTTTCACAAGACAGCGATTTTCGCGGAACGAAGTAACATCGTCTTGCGAGGCACCACTGTACTTGCATTTGCATGCTTTCAAACAGCTAGGTTGGCAGGAGCTGGGACAAGTGACAGGAGCTCACTCCGACACGTGGATTCGATCTTACTACTGCTGGTCTTCTGACCTTGCAGCACAGAGGCTTCTGCGGTTTAACCCGCAGTGCCAACACGTAAGCCTTTTCAAGATAACTAAGATATTTAAGAAGTGGTTTTACCAGTTTCATACTCCCAGTGAATTTCCATGGCTGATCAGGAATTCAGATCTAGCCATCCTGAGGCCTATGTCCAATACACCACACTGGCTACTATTGCCAAACTAGAGGACATTTTTCTTTAGAGTCTGAGCATGTTATCAGGTAGTCAGGTATTTCAGAAACCAGCCGTCATTTAAGAAATCAAGCACTGGATTGATTGATTGATTGATTGATTGATTGATTGATTGATTGTATTTATACCCCGCCTATCTAGTCATTTCGACATTACCTATTTTTGTTTTCTCCTTTGCTTTTTCTTTATTCACCTTTTACTTGTTTCTCTTCCTGCAGCTGAATAGTCGTAGGCTGAGGTTGCTTGCTTGTTCTGTGTTGTTTCTTGATGTTTTATAACAAGGAATAAAACTAATGCAACTTAATCTTGAAAGGTTTACATGCTGTTCTTCCTGATCCACCCCAGCCTTATAGCTAGGCTTTGTATCTCATTTCCCGGTAATATGAACAGGACAGATGCATTTGGAAATGAGAGTGGGTGGGGAAAGCTGGGCTTGAAAAAGTTTGTACAAGTGATTGGCATTTTCATTACAGCATACCCAGTTACTATTGTGCCTTAACATTGACATTTAGAGTTGTTTTGTGCACTTGTTTTTTATGTGCACAGGTAAAAAAATGGAATGCACATATACAACAAATGGACACGTGTGAGGAGGAAAATCTGTCTCTCTGTTACATGTGCTAGCAAAAATGCTGCCAAGTAGTGTATAATGGAACTCCAACAAGCTAATATTCAGAGAATGAAATTGGTGTGCAGAAACAAACTTTCAAGTAACGATGGGTCCTGTTCACTATCTTGTTTCCTCTGTAGTAAAAAAAGCATTTTGGTTGTTGTTGTTTAGTCATTAAGTTGTGTTCGACTTTTCATGACCCCATGGACCAGAGCACACCAGCTCTCTTGTCTTCCACTGCCTCCTGGAGTTGGGTCAAATTCGTCATGTTGGTACCTTCGGTAACACTGTCCAATCATCTCGTCCTCTGTTGTCCCCTTCTCCTCTTGCCTTCACACTTTGCAGACATCAGGGTCTTTCCCAGGGAGTCTTCTATTCTCATGAGATGGCCAAAGTATTGGAGCCTCAGCTTCAGGATCTATCCTTCCAGTGAGCACTCAGGGTTGATTCCCTTCAAAATGAGTGTTTGTTCTCTTTGCAGCCCAGGGGACTCTCAAGAGCCTCTTCCAGCACCACAGTTCAAAAGCATCAATTCTTTGGCAGTCAGCCTTCTTTAAGGTCCAGCTGTCACTTCCATACATGGCTACTGGAAAAACCATAGCTTTGACTATGTGGACCTTTGTCAGCAAGGTGATGTCTCTGCTTTTTAAGATGCTGTCTAGGTTTGTCATTGCTTTCCTCCCAATAAGCAGACATCTTTTAATTTTGTGGCTGCAGTGATCATGGAGCCCAAGAAAGTAAAATCTGTCACTGCCTCCGTATCTTCCCCTTCTATTTGCCAGGAGGTGATGGGACCAGTGGCCATGATCTTAGTTTTTTTGATGGTGAGCTTCAGACCATTTTTAATGCTCTTCTCTTTCACCCTCATTAAGAGGTTCTTTAATTCCTCCTCACTTTCTGCCATCGGAGTGGTATCATCTGCATATCTGAGATTGTTGATATTTATTCCGGCAATCTTTAAATACCCGCTTTGGGATTCATCCAGTCCTGCCTTTTGCATGATGTATTCTGCATATAAGTTAAATAAGCAGGGAGACAATATACAGCCTTGTCGTACTCCTTTCCCAACTTTGAACCAATCCGTTGTCCCATATCCAGTTCTAACTGTTGCTTCCTGTCCCACATACAGATTTCTCAGGAGATAGATAAGGTGGTCAGGCACTCCCATTTCTTTAAGAACTTGCCATAGTTTGTTGTGGTGGACACAGTCAAACGCTTTTGTGTAGTCAATAAAGCTGAAGTAGATGTTTTTCTGGAACTCTCTGGCTTTCTCCATAATCCAGCGCATGTTAGTGATTTGGTCTCTAGTTCGTCTGCCCCTTCAAAATCCAGCTTGTACTTCTGGTGTACTTTTGGTGGTACAGCAATTTAAAATAAAACTTTAATTCTGTGGTCTACAACTCTCCGCACCTCCCACATACAGAAATATTTGTCTATTTCTACTCTCCTTTTTTTGGGGGGGAAGAGGGGGTCATTTTATTAGGGGTGTGAATTTCATTGACATTTGTTGTAGTATTTCATGTTGTGGATCGTTTGAAGAATGTTCCAGTCCTTACTGCCAATTTATGTACGGTAATTTAGACTTTGAAACATGTGGGCCTGGAAGCATGTCTGGAGTTTGTATGTATACATAACTGTGGTCTAATTTCTCTTCTTTTACAATTCTGTCAACAGATGTTGAAGATTACCTAGAAATATTGCAAACTGAGAACCTTAGTGCTAAAGCGAGGCTGCAAAAGGATGAAATCTTGTCTGATATTAAGCAACTTAAAGAAAGGTTTGTATATTCAGTACTTGGTTCTAGTAGGAACAATGTCTATTAAGCATTGGTGGTCCTGACACTTCTCCAAGTTATTTTATTATTTATTTATTTTATTTCTTAAACTTATATACCGCCCATCTAGAATGTGTCTACTCTAGAATGTGGTTTGCATAAAGCATAAAAAATAAACTAAAAGTAAAACCCGAATTAACCGCAGAGTCCAAGATGGAAAAAAAGAGAGGAGAAAAAAAGAAAAGAAATAGGCTAGGTGATGGCTGTAGGGAAGCGATGTCTTCAGATTGATCTTGAAGACCCTCAGCGAGGGGGCCAGGCGGATCTCTGCAGGTAAGTTAACCCCTTGCAATTGATGTGGAAGTGGATAGGTAACCAGTGTAAGTCAGCCAGGGTAGGGGAAATATGGTGAAATCTTTTCACCCCTCTTAACAACCTGGCCGCCGTGTGTTTTGGACCATCTGAAGATTTCACATCAGCCTCAAAGGAAGCCCCATGTAGAGAGCTTTACACTAGTCTATTCTTGAGACTACGATTGCATGGACCAGCATGGTGAGCACCCCCACGTCTAGATAGGGACGCAGCTGGGTGATCCGCCAAAGATGTAAGTGGGCGGACAAAACCATGGACACTACCTGAGCCTCCATGGTAAGTGCTGGGTCAAGGTGGACCCACACTTTGAATCAAATTCTTTGTGGTGAAGGTCACCCCCCCAAAAGAGAGGGATTTCCCCAGACCACCGACATTGGGGCCACCCACCCACAAGACCTCCGTCTTGTCTGTTATTTTTAACAAGGCTAACACAGTTTTCTGTAACTGATCATGCCTGATAACTTGAATGTTTCAACTGGAAATGGGAAGAAGTGCAGAGACACCAGTTATATTGCCTGCTTCCTGTTGCTCATGTTGAGAGTTCATGGTGTTGCAACATGGTGAGAGTACATTTTAACCACCAGTCTTAGCCATTACGGCTAATAGTATGAAATTATGGGGGTGGAGGACCAGTAAAATCTGGGAGGGAATAATATGTCCATCCTTTGTACTGAAACTTCTGTTTGGGAGCATTTGGGGATCTAATGGAAGGACCTTATGCTACAGTCTTTTACATAGATATTTCCCTGCACTTTATTTAGAAATCCCAGGACCCAACGTGCAATTGTGGGTTGCTGGTTATACGTACTGTAGTTTCCCATCAGCTAGCAAAGCTTAGCATTTCCATTGCTATCATTCCTGTCACGATGCAGGTTGACAGTAGATCTACACGAGCACTTATTGAATGGTGTCAGTGATGTTGCTGATATAGGAGACCCTTGCCTTGCTTGTACGAAGTTTGGTGTGCTAAGTTGCTTTTAAAATGTTTTAAATTCTGTGATAAATGAGCAATTCAATGCTGTGTTGCATATATGATTGGATGTTGCTGTTTTTTTTTAAAAGCATGAGTTCTATGAACAAGTGGCATTTCTTGTAAAAAGGAGGGTCTCTTGAGGAATCTGAAGAGCGTTTGATGTTAATTTAGTCAGCACCACCTTGGCATTTACAAGTCATAAAATGTAGCTGAGAGCAAATTCTGAAAGATGGGGGGGGGTGTTACAAGAGTGGAGCACCTGTTGGAAATTGGGGGATATGTTTTTTTAAAAAAAATCAGGTTAAAGCTAGGAGCAGTATTGACAATCAGAACGCTCGAAAGCTGTGTTGTAGGCTTGGCTGTGTAGAGTTTTTATTTTTGCAGCAACAACAAATCAAATTTCTACAGTTAAGAAGAAGATAAATTGTGCAGCCTATATACATTATGCAAATGAAGCATGTTCGCTAATGTTTCGTATCATTTACTCTCCTTTTATTGAGAAGTATCTGTTATGTTTCATACAGGGTGGAATTAGAGACTATTTTATTTTAGAAGTTTCATTTACCACTTGATAAATCAACTGCCTCATACAATGTCATGTTCTCACTCTCTTTTTGGATAAGTTTCTTATTTGTTGTTGTGTGTATAGTATATCTCAGTGTTGGTTTTACATATGAATAAGTGAATTTTGATTGGAAAGGGTTGTATATCTGGAATATGTCCGAACACTTAATTTTGTTAATTAGTATGTTTTCCCCCTAGGGTAGGGGTTGTCATGGGGAAGGACAAAGATTATTGGTACTGCTGAAGCTTTTCTACTTTTGATTAGATCTGGAAGATACACTGATGCCTACTCTGCTTCCTGAGTTTTCATTGGCTTTACATCTGTTTGAAGCATTTATTTATTTATTTTATTTAAAACATTATTACCCCACATTTTTCCTTAAAAAGGAACCAAGGCGGCTTACATCCTTGAAAGACAATGGTGGTTTACATCATTAAAAGACAATACTGAAAGCTAAGAACAGTGAGCATAAAGAGGCAGCTTACATTTTTAAAAGATAATATTAAAGCTAAAACAATAAGAATGCAAATACTAAAAAGGAACAAATAAATACTACTTTGAGAAATGGTAAACAAATATTACTAAAGACCCAGTCAGAGCAGCAATGCATAATAATCCATCTAAAAGTTACTCATGTAGGCAATCACTTAGGGAAAGCTTGCCTGAAGAGGAAGGTCTTTGCCTCCTTGTGGAAGTACAGCACTTATGGGCCCTCCTGTGGGAGGGAGTTCCAAAATCTGGGAGCAACAACAGAGAAGGATCTCTCCTGTGTCCCCATCATATGCAGCTGTGATGGTGGCAGAAAAGGCCTTAACACCTCAGCCAGCTCATAAGACCTGAAACTTGTTGCATTGAAATATATATGCAAAGAAGCACATTCTTAACATGCTGAATCTACCTTACGGTACCTCATTCCATGCTTGATTGTGTGCCCATGGTATTGGGGCCTGGAAACTAATTCTGAGGCCAAAACTAGGTGTTCCAATTAACAATTAATTAGGGGTAGACCTTCCTTAAAGAGATAAAAGAAATTTGTTTAGCCTAACAAGAGCTCACGTCATTCCATGTGTTGTAAACTGCTTTTGTTTTGTGATTGGTCAAAGGGAATAAGCACAGGCTTCAGCTGCAAGTTGACAGAGCTTTGAAAGAGCTTGATGAAAGATGTTATAATAGCAGAATATGCACATTTCTCTTAACTTATGATTTGAAACTAAGACATAGGTTTGTGATGGAAATGCTGCTTGTGCGATAACATGTCTGCTTGTTGTGAATGTTGAGGGTATAGTGTACTGTGTTGATAGGTTGATGGAGTATGTGGTTGTCATAAATGCTGACTGTAGTGTTGGCAGTAATATATTGATAGTAGAGTGGATATAAACTTTGTAGAAGGATAAGGAAGAGCATGTTGGAGCTGCTGGTGTGTCATATGTCAAAGAAGGTATAGTGTCCGGTACATTGGATACTTTAAGAAGAACAAATGCCTGCACTGTTGAATTGCTTATGAACTGTGACAGCATGATTTCAGATTAAAAATTGAGTACAGTAGTATGTAAAATCTTGCTGTGTTAACAGAGTGCAGGGGGATGCATGAAGAATCAAAAGCTGTATTGTACTGGGATTTTAGTTAGTTTACTCTTTGATCCTGCACCATTTTACGTCTGTTGCTGTCATTTTGTGTTATCCAGTTTATTGGTTTTGTTTTATGGTTTGGGATTGTTTTTTATTTACTATTCTTAATGTGGAATAGCTGTGTGTGTGTGTGTGTGAGAGAGAGAGAGAGAGAATGAGAGTGAGTGAGTGAGTGAGTGAGTGAGTGAGTGAGTGAGAGTGTGTATATGTTATTGTAAGGACTGCTAAGAGTTGTGGTTTCCACTGAGCTGAGCAGGATAAAAATGCGAGAAATAAATAAATAAATAAATGGATTTTATGCATTCCATTCTGAGGCACTGCCCACTGTCAGCATGTCTTCTGTTTTTCCTACACCTTCTGTGTATTGGATTAAAAATATACAGAGGTGGGTCTGAACCCACTACAGATTATACTAAGGAATTACTATACAGAGAAGGCAAGTTAAATCCTTCAATTTACGCTTGCCTTTGGTAAAAATGCCTTAAATCCTGTGCACATGATCTCTCTTCTAGATAATGTGATAATAGATGGGTTAAAACTTCAGTTTTGTTATAGACCAGACTGACCATCTGATGTTTATACCCCAACCTTTGAATTCACTCAAGTGAGCAGAGAATTTTTATCCTTCATAAGGTCACAGCCGGGTATCCCTGCAGAAGAACATTGTGTGACTGCCTGTGCTGTATCCAAATCAATCTTTCCTGCTGGCTAATTAAGCACCAGTTTTCTTACTTAGCAACTTGGGACTGTGTAATTAACAACCTGGATAGCTGTGAATAATTGAAAGATAGAGGTGTTGAATGCAGGAGACGGAGGAAAGCTTATGGGAAAAAATAGAAAAGAAAGAGAATTTTGCTTGAAATCCAGAACTAACTTTCTATGGTTTGAAACTGAATTTTTTTTCTTGTAGTAGGTGAAGGAGAGTTGCATTAAGTTTAACTCTACTGATGGCTACCTTTTGTTTCATTTTCTCCTCCCATTTCTTCAGTAATCATTGTCATGATCTCTGTTGCCATATCCTTGCTTCCTATATCTGTAGTTCTTAGGACAGAACTCTGTTACTCTTGCCCACTCTGTATCTTTGTGTCCCACCCTTCTGTGTACAAAAGGACCATAAAGGTATCTTCCTTAGGCTTCAAATACTAGCAGGCAAGCACTATTTTTTCTTATTTCCTATCATCATTTCCTGTCCTACCTATAGAGAATTCACCTCTCTCATGACTTCCTATTGAGGCAGGACTAAATGACATGACTTCATTGCTACGGCAACATAGCTGTGTTGCTGACTTTTCCTGTCATTGTCGCGGTTGTTCCAGCATCTGCCTGGTGTTTAGGAAAGTGGCCATTGCCATGGATTTGAGGAATGGGATTGTTGCTTCCTAGGAGTGGCTAGGTTAAGGACTTAAACACATTTATAATTATTAGAGTCCTTTGGAAAAAGCAGCTTTGGAGTCTTAGAATCAAACTACATGAGATATTCAGTTCCTCATTTAGAACATAGCTTCTTTATTTAGTAAAAGATTATTGTCCTACTACAATTGTTTCTGAGGATCCCATCTTGCACATTAGCTAGCTTTGTTCTGTGATAGATGATTGTAAATTAAACATGGTTTTGCTTTGCAAGTCTGATTGTTCAGAAACAGTGGTTTGTTAGAATCCTATTGCTGCAGATAACTCTACTATCAGCTTCTAATCACAAGCTGATCATATTGTATGCTTTTTCTTTCCATGCTTTGACCTTGCAAACCACTTTTAGAACTTCTCATTCTGTACATGGATTACAAGATCAAGGGAAGCTTAACAACATAGCTGAGAATACTGGAGGTCATATGTTTCCAACCACCTCAGACTAGATCTCAGGAGGTAGATCTCCACACCAGCATATGCTCAAGTATTTGGACTGCACTTTCTAGAATCTCACATGCAGACAAGACTGGCTATACATTCTGGGAGTTACAGTCCAAAGAAGTTGCATTCCCATTCATTGTGTATAGGGGAATTTATGACCCACAGATTGCCATCAGTCCTAGCCAGCATAAACAATAATGAGTAATGGGAATAGTAGTTCAGCAGCATCTGGAAGGGTGAATATTCCCCGTCCCTATTTAATACTGCTGCTGTACTCATACTGGTGAAATACATGCTAACATAGTGATGTCTTGGACTCAAGCTAGCAGTTTTACAGGTTCCTTCACATGTTTGGAACCTATTGGTGTGAGTTACTTGAATAAGACTTCTAATGTTGGAGCATTTGAGCCAGTATTCAGCATTGTTCTCTCTAGGATCCTCTTGACTTTTGAGGAATTATTCATAAAATACCATTTTGGAATAGGACAATGCAAATATAATATCAAACCAGGTGCCACCCTACAATGAAGGATGAATCAGTACTATCAGTGATGAATACTTACAGCTATTTCTGCCAGGTACTCTCTTGTCTTCTAGTCTTTCCCCTTTCATCATCTTATGCAAATGTTGCCTGTTCACTAAGGATATTAAAAACAAATTGTTGTGGATTTGAATTAGGAACCATAGCTGATTCAGCTCCAGAAACACGAGTATGGATGGAAAAGAGCTCTAGTGGTTAAGAAAAGTATCTGAATAAGATTGATTAGTAGAGGAAATGAGAAGTAAGACTTAAAAATGAGGATTGTGCCAAACCTCACTCCAGGAGAAGCTGAATTGGCTTATTTTGGCTGACTTTTTTTCTTTCTGGAAGTACAAAGAGTTATCCATGGGTTGCAAAGAATTGCAGAGGGTCATGAATTATATCCACAAATGTTGGAAATCTAGTGCAGTTTTCAATCTCCAATTTGTCTTCTGTTACACCACCAGGTATTGTTTCCTGCTGGTGGGCTTCCAGGATGCATTTGGTGGGCTGCTGTGAGAAACACGATGGATGTTGCTGGATGAGAACAGGCCTTTGTTCCAGTCCACCAGGACTCTTCTTATATTTCAACCCTATCTTTGCAACAGTGGCATTTCTTTCTCAAGAAGTGAAAGCTGAGTATCTCTGGACACTAAGTTTTTTCCCTGGTGTTAAATTTGGCAGTTCTTTGGCTTGCATGGATTATATATTGCCCTTGGGATTAATGTCCTGTACTCTTTCTTCTACCATGACTCCTTTTCTTTAGCCTTTCTGTTTCATAATGTAGCATTCTCTCTTTTCTTCATTTTTCTTTCAGTGCTGCCATTTTTCAGTTTGTTTTTCCACTTTCTTTGTTCTTTGAAAAAAACATTTTAAACAATTCTTATAGGCATCAGGGGTGTCCTTTATCTAAATTTTTCTGAATGGAGTTTCTCACCAGAATGTAGTATTTGATGACCTCTGCTTTTTTGAGTGATAAGAAGTATTAGAGTGCCTAGAGTGCCGCCTAGTAGTAGCCGCCTAGAGTGGACTTATAGCCGCCTAGAGTGGAATTATAGTCCAGATAGGCGGGATATAAAATAAATAAATAAATAAATAAATAAATAAATAAATAAATAAATAAATAAATAAATAAATAAATAAAATAAATATTAGGGTCAGTTTCTAGTGAGAAAATAAAATACTGGGGATGTGGGCCTAAATTAGCCCTATCTAGAATAAACACACTGAACCAATGGAAACTATGTGAGTTGACTTATCTAGTACAGTGGTGCCTCGCTTAGCGATGTTAATCCGTGCAGCAAAAATTGCTGCTAAGTGATTTCATCGCTAAGCGATATTAAAAAGCCCATAGAAATGCATTAAAACCTGATTAATGCGTTCCTATGGGCTAAAAACTAACCTTAAAGCGAAGATCCTCCATAGTGGCAGCCATTTTCGGTGCCTCTTAAGCGAGGCAAAACAGCGGGTGGCCATTTTGTTTACCCGGTGGACATTTTGAAACCGCTGATCAGCTGTGCGAAAATGGGGGCTTTGTGATGATCGCTTCCCTGCGATCATCGCAAAGCGAATTTCCCCCATAGGGACCATCACAAAGCGATCGCTCTTGCGATGGCAAAAAGTCCATCGTAAAGCGATTTCATCGCTATACGGAGCGATCGCTATGCGAGGCACCACTGTATCAGATACATTTAGTAGGTCTACTCGTGTTGGGACTAAAAGCTTGATTGAGGCCTTTAGTTTTTAGGAATAGGATCATTGTCCAGTATCCTCTTCTGCCGCTTTTCTGGTACAGTGTCAGTGATATCACCACCGGCAGCAAATTGCAAATTTCAATTTCAGATTACTGTGGTGCCTCGCATGATGACATTAATTCATTCTGCAAAAACCGCTGTCGAACGAAAACGTCATCATGCGATTTTAAAAAGCCCATAGAAACGCATTAAAACCCAATTAATGTGTTCCTCTGGGCTTAAAACTCACCGTCCAGCGAAGATTCTCCATAGCGCGGCCATTTTTGCTGCCTGTGCAGTGAGGAATCCGTGCCAGAAAACAGTGGGCGGCCATGTTTTTCACCCGGTGGCCATTTTGAAACCGCCGATCAGCTGGCCGAAAATCGTCGCTTTGCGATGATCAGTTACCGAAACAGGGAACCGATCACTGCAAAGTGAAATTCCCCCATAGGGAACATCGTTTTGCGATCGCTTTTGCAATCGCAAAGTCTTCAACATTAGGAGTCAGACATTAGGAGTCCCTGTTGAATCTGAGCCTGCAGGCTCCACCTCCAACGAGGTGTGTTCCAATTGGTTTGTTCAGCATCAGCTGACATCAGTTCCATAAGGCTCATGATAGGAGGAAGCTAAATCTCCTGACTGTAGGAAGCTGAGCCGTGTGACTGAAGGAAGTCTGTTTACAAAAGCAAGGTACAGGCCATTTTGTTTGCTCTGTGTTCTCAGCTTACTTCCTTGTTTAAGATGCACCTCAATTTTTAGTGTAATGATTTTAGAAAAAGTAGCATCTTATACACGAAAAAAAATACGGTAGCTTCTTGCGACTAATTAACACATGCGTGCTTGGATTTTTGCATTTGTCCTAGTCTGGAGAGTTTGCATGCATCCAGAAATCCAATATTACTTACTAATTTTATATTTTGAGACAATTTTAAAAAACGTTTTATTTATTCATTTATTTTATTTAACTTATATGCTGCCCACACTACCCAAAGATCTCTTTGTAAATGGGATTCACCAGTTCTTCAGTTTGGGTTTTCCCAGCACAACAATTATGGGGTTTTGTAGCCTCTGTATGCTGTGGAATCATATAGTCCTATTTTGTCTCCTTTAATACTAGTAGATACCATCAGAAAAAATTGTAGTTCTCAAACTGGGTTGTGTCTGCAAGGATGCATGCTAGTTAGTTGCAGTACCTGGGGATGAGAAATACCAGATCCAATCATGGCATCTCAATCAAGTTACTCCCAGAGCTTTTTTCTCCCAACATGGAAATTTTTGGCATTTGTATTATAATCTCCAGGATTGCTTCCACCATCTTCCTTGAGTGATGCACTCCTAGCTTTTGTCTTTCTGCCACTTTGTGCACCTCTGAGATAATGCAGTGGATTTGGATTTACTCATGTGATTTCCTCACTTCAATTTCACTCTTGCCTTAAAATATATATTTCATAATATATACTTTTCACTGTCTTCTTGCCAAGATTGATTCTTTCAGTGTTCCTGTATTCCTGTGTTCCTGTATTCATTGATACACCCAGTGTCTGAAAGTGCATCTGAAATATTTGTTATGGGAAAAAAAATTAAAGCTGTACCAAGCAAGACTGCACTTTTTGCGTGAGTGGAGGGATCATGATTCAATCAAGACCGAGTACTGCCTTAAATTAATTTGATTTAAATCAATTGGATTAACTCAGAGCCACTTTGGATAAGATTAGTCTGCCATGATTTGTTTTTGATAAACCCATATTGGCTTTTCATAATTAAAGTGTTATTTTCAGAGTGCTTAGAAACCAACTATTTAATGATATGATCTGGAACCTTTCCTGATATTAATACCTGTGAGCCCAGATTCTCTTTTTCTGCTTTTTGAAGATGGGGTATCGCATACCTGCCTCCAGTTTCCCAGAACCTCACCTTTTCTTGAGGTTTATGGACACCACCTCTGATATTACATCTGGAAGTTCTTTTCATACACTTGGGTACTGTTTATCCAGCCATGGAAATTTGTGTTCCTTTAGAGTTGCCAGGTGCTTATCATGTCACTGCTTTACTTGTCTAGGGCTGAAGCGTCTTCACTGCATCATTCATCCTTTTTTTTATTAGAACCACTGTTTTTGGTAGAACACAGAGGCAAAATAGGTGTTGATCAGCCTTCTTTCTGTTACTTACAAAATTTATCCAGCTTTAGTGTGCAGGAGACCTGATTCTTGCACTGAATGTAGCTGGAAACTCACGTTTAATTATTTGTATTGACATTTCTTGCAAGGTTAAGCTCACTATGAGTTTTAGCACCTCCTCCTTACGAGAGTTAGCTACTTGTTTGTGCTCTTGGTGATTTCCTCTCCCGTGCAACTTCTTATACATGCCTCTCGTAAATTTCTTCTTCTTCCAAAGCTCCTTATTCAGTCATCCTGGTTTTCACTTTTGTTTTCCTTTAATTGTGATTGTTGAGTCATTCATGAAGGCGTGTCTCTCTCTGCTGCTTTCTGACCAGTTTTCCAAGAACTTAAGGTTTGGCATATATTTTTAAAATGATACAATATGAGCATTTTATTTTAAGGCAATGTGAGCATTTGAGGCTGAATATGCTGTCCTTTTTAGAAGAGGAGGCAGGCAACCAAAAGTTGCTCTATGGGCAGAGACTACCATCCCCTACCTTGTGCTCCTGTTTTCGACTGTGCTTTCCTGTTCATGTTATTGTGCCTGTTGTGACCACTGGCTTGTTTTTGGCTCTTCCTGTTGTGATTCCCAGCTCCATCTGTAATTAGCTGCCCTACCCTCCTCTAACCCAATGGCCCCAGTGGACACCAGCCACCACTTTTTAGATGCTTTAACCTGGTTTTTGTTTTTCTTTTTGCAGGGCTGGAGGGTTACCTTGTGTTATTCTGGAAGTGTACTATTTATTCCAATTTTTATTCCAGCTTTTTCATCTCTTTTCTTGTGGATGAGTAATTAATTTTGATTGTATTACTGATGAAGGCTGTGTAGTCAAAATCAGTTGCCCATCTCTCTCACTCCCCTCCAGCTGCTTTTAGATAAGGAGTGTAACCCAAGTACGTAGTTGGCAGACCTTGTCTTTGCTTCTGGTGTCTTCCAAGGCTTCTCTTTGCTCTCCTGGCTGCCGCTTCCCTCTTGCCTGCTTGAATTCCTGTTCAGCAGCGGTTATTTTTCCTTGGGTGGGCATTAAAATAGCCAACAAGTTAAACCTAGATTTGTCAAGTTCTTACTTAAGTATCCACTGTGGTGATTTTAGTGTTCTCAATTGGCTGCAAACGTGAGAGAGTGTAATTATAC